>NC_081185.1:54702309-54947579 GCF_029867415.1 Vicia villosa
GTGTTAGAAGACTCAATGGGGTGTGTACTAGGACAACATGACGAATCCGGCCGAAAGGAGCACGCAATCTACTATCTTAGCAAAAAGTTTACCGATTGTGAAACAAGATACTCACTACTCGAAAAAACTTGTTGTGCCTTAGCTTGGGCGGCTCGCCGACTAAGACAGTACATGCTAAATCACACCACTTTCCTAATCTCCAAGATGGATCCCATCAAATACGTGTTCAAAAAACCTGCTCTCTCTGGAAGAATAGCGAGATGGCAAATGATCTTAACAGAATATGACATTCAATACACTTCACAAAAAGCAATCAAAGGAAATGTGGTAGCTGATCATCTGGCTCATCAAGCAGTGGATGATTATCAAGCATTGAACTTTGACTTCCCAGACGAAGACATTATGCTAGTCAATGACTACAAACAACCAGGACCAGAAGAAGGACCCGATCCAGGATCCCGGTGGACTATGGTTTTTGACGGAGCTTCTAATGCACTTGGCAATGGCATCGGAGCTGTGATCA
This sequence comes from Vicia villosa, assembly GCF_029867415.1. Taxonomy (NCBI): domain Eukaryota; kingdom Viridiplantae; phylum Streptophyta; class Magnoliopsida; order Fabales; family Fabaceae; genus Vicia; species Vicia villosa. The sequence continues at coordinate 54,702,833 of NC_081185.1, forward strand.
TTTCCCCCGCAGGAGGTCATACACCATTCACTGCCAGGTTATGCTTCAATTGCACTAACAATATAGCCGAATACGAAGCATGTATTCTGGGTCTTAAAGCTGCAATCGATCTAAGAATCAAATTCCTGGAAGTCTACGGAGACTCGGCCTTGGTAATCTACCAAGTCAAAGGGGAATGGGACACGAAGCACCCGAATCTAATTCCTTACAAAGAATATGTGCTGAGTTTGATTCCTTACTTCGAAGAAATCACTTTCGAACACATCCCACGCGAGGAAAATCAACTAGCTGATGCTTTAGCTACCATGTCATCCATGTTCAAAGTCAGGTGGGACAACGAGGCGCCTATGATCACCATTTACAGGCAAGATGAACCATCATATTGCAATGAGATCAATACCGAGGGAACAGAAGAAAAACCATGGTTCCATGAAGTAAAAAGATATCTCGAAGCTCAGGAGTACCCTGAAGGGGCATCCATTAACGACAGAAAGTTTCTAAGGAGATTTGCTGCCAAATTCTTTCTAAGCAATGGAACCTTATACAAACGCAACCATGACTCGACTTTACTTCGCTGTGTAAACAAGAAGGAAGCAGAACAGATCATGAAAGAAATACACAATGGTGCCTTCGGTACTCATTCCAGTGGACATACAATGGCTAAAAAGATCTTTAGAGCAGGTTATTATTGGTCTACCATGGAAACAGACTGCCATCATCACTCCCGAACATGTCACAAATGCCAGATATACGCTGACAAAGTACATGTACCTCCAGTTCCATTAAGCGTCCTGACGGCTCCTTTGCCTTTTGCAATGTGGGGTATTGATATGATTGGAGAAATCAAACCTACTGCCTCCAACGGACATCGCTTTATCCTGGTCGCTATTGACTACTTCACAAAGTGGGTAGAAGCAGCTTCATTTGCTTCTGTTACCAAGAATGTGGTGGCCCGGTTCATCAAATACAATCTCATTTGTCGGTACGGCATCCCTGAACGGATTATCACAGACAATGGCACAAATCTAAACAACAGAATGATTACTGAACTTTGCACACAGTTCAAGATCAAACATCATAATTCTTCTCCATATCGACCAAAGATGAACGGCGCGGTGGAAGCTGCCAACAAGAACATCAAGAAAATCATACAAAAAATGACAGTAACCTACAAAGACTGGCATGAGATGTTACCTTTTGCTCTTCATGGTTATCGCACATCTGCGCGTACTTCAACAGGGGCAACTCCATTCTCCTTAGTCTATGGTATGGAGGCAGTTCTTCCAATTGAAATTCAGATTCCTTCCCTAAGGATTATGAAAGAAGCCAATCTAGACGAAGACGATTGGATTCAAACACGGTTGGACCAGATAAACTTGATTGATGAGAAAAGGCTCGCAGCTATTTGTCATGGTCAGCTATACCAAAAGCGTATGATCAAAGCCTTCAACAAAAAAGTCAAAAGTCAAGCATACCAAACTGGTGGCTTGGTTGTCAAACGCATCATCTTACCACAAGGTGTTCCCAGAGGCAAATGGACTCCCACCTACGAGGGACCATTCATAATCAAGAAAATATTCTCCGGCGGCGCCATGTTGCTTACCACCATGGATGGCGAGGATTTCCCACACCCTGTGAATGCTGACATAGTCAAAAAATACTTCGCTTAAAAAGAATAAAAAACAGCTCGCTAAGTTGAAAACCTGAAAGGGCAACTTAGGAAAAAAAATGAGCGTCTCGGTGGATTGAAAACCCGAAAGGGCGATCCAGGCAAAAATTAGAGACTAAACAAATACTATGCCGGTAGGCTGAAAACCTGAAAGGGCAGCCTAGGCAAAAGTTAGGGAATGAAGCATACAACTATGTTCCGTTCAGCTGCCTACTCACCGTCAAGATTCAACACATCAAAGATACCGATCAGTCTAATTACTTTCTTCCAACAAGTGAGGGATGAGATGCTCGAAGACAGAATGGCAATAGCAGAATTGAAACTTGACTGGATCGTTTTCACATAGCTATTTATCTTTATAAATATTTTTCAAAGCTTTATGGCAATTTCCTACTTCTAGGATTGTTGTCTCCCTGTGCTTATCAGCCTATCATGGCTCTTTTTCAAAAATCAATGCAGCTTAGGCTCAAAATCACCATTTTCACTTTTTCTGTTTTAAATACGTAAACGTCCCAATGATAATTTTGAATGAACATGTGCATTTGAATATGATTGATGTTTACCAGGAAAAACAGGAATAGCATTCAGGTAATGTCCCAATTATCTGGACATCATTCCATCAGAAGAAAATCCCCAAGAGAAACGCATTTCTCAGCAAATTCCTCAAAAAGATTTTCTCTTCAAAAGAAGTTTTATCCCCCAGCAGGGTTGTTCCAGATTACTATCTTCAGAAGGTGTGATCCCCGCACCCGGACTTGGTCAGATAGTGCATCGGAGGATTATGCATCTTCCTCATTCCCATTTGAAAGGGCATCAGAACTTCCAGCTACCTTTCATTCCCAAGTGATAGTCAAAGATCCTTCAACAGAGTACCATGGTTCTCAAAGAATTTCCCCAGCCGAGGGTACTCAAACAAGACAAAAGATCATCAACAATCACAATATAGTCATATCCAGATGACTGACGGAAATTTATTTTCCCAAATAGAAGCTTGACATCATATTCATACATCACACATTCATATTCATACATCATACATCATACATCATGCATCATGCGCATATTCATACGCATATTCATACACAACATAACATGCCTATTTCTCCTTTAGCTCACATTACATGCATCATAAACATTGCATATCGCTAACTTGATTTTTTCAGGTAGACAGATATCTTCAACAAAGATATTCTCAATCACATGCAGTGTTCACCTGAATTCCATGAACGGTTCTCTCAGATATAATCAAGCCGAAGATTCATTCTGATCACTTATCAACTCAAAAACAAACATCACAGATCTAAGTCGATACCTCAGACGGTTCAAGAATGATCTAACATTGAAGATCTAAAGTCGATACCTCAGACGGTTCCAGAATGATCTAGCATCACAGATCTAAAGTTGATACCTCAGACGGTTCCAGAACGATCTAGCATCACAGATCTAAAGTTGATACCTCAGACGGTTCCAGAACGATCTAACATTGAAGATCTAAAGTCGATACCTCAGACGGTTCCAGAACGATCTAACATCGCAGATCTAAAGTTGATACCTCAGACGGTTCCAGAACGATCTAACATTGCAGATCTAAAGTTGATACCTCAGACGGTTCAAGAATGATCTAACATCGCAGATCTAAAGTTGATACCTCAGACGGTTCCAGAACGATCTAACATTGAAGATCTAAAGTCGATACCTCAGACGGTTCCAGAACGATCTAACATTGAAGATCTAAAGTCGATACCTCAGACGGTTCAAGAATGATCTAGCATCGCAGATCTAAAGTTGATACCTCAGACGGTTCCAGAACAATCTAACATTGCAGATCTAAAGTTGATACCTCAGACAGTTCCAGAACGATCTAACATTGAAGATCTAAAGTCGATACCTCAGACGGTTCAAGAATGGTCTAACATCAAAGATCTAAAGCTGATACCTCAGACGGTTCCACAATGATCAACTGTCAAAATCTAAAGCGGAAAAACATTGGACAAGTTCCGTAGCAATCATCCTCTTAGACTTAAAGCGGTAACCTTGGACGGTTCCGAAACAGCCAACACAAAGACTTTCAAATCCTTCATCAAGATATAATCAATGGATTCATTCTGATGAACAAACCCTCAACCCATTTACCAGGTGGCATCTGAAAGCCCATCACAGGTAATGTTTCAATCTGCCAACAACATTTCGCAGACGACATTCAAATGCAACTTCCAACATCTCTTCTGATCAAGGTAAGTGCAAATTTTCAGGGCATCTAAATATTCAATCATCTTCTACCTTCAGATTTCAGACAATCTCTTCAGGTTTAAGAAGATTGAATAGGGGCAACTGTTATACCCCAAAATTTGCCCGCATCTTTTTTCAAGAAAACTCCAATCTGAAAATTAAGAGTCTCATATAATCATGGATTTTTATTTCAACAAATATCCTGACATATGAAATACTTAGTTTTTAGAATTTTTCTTATACAGTAATTTGGCTTGCAGTTGAATTTATTCTTATGCAAACGCCAAATACTGTTTATTACTTCACACATGCTATTTATTTATTTACAGATAAATAGTACTAACACAATTGGTACAGAGTTAAATCTTTTTGCAGGCGCAGAATCAGGAAACTCAGACTGTACTGGTAACAAGTAGATTATTATTATCTTTTGTTTCCCACTAATTTTTGTACTATATTCCATTATTTTCAAAAATCTTTTCAAATATCTTTTTCAAAAATCAAATCCTAACTTTATTCTCTACATCTCTCTTTTTCCCAACACTATCATACACTTTCTTTCAAATCTTATTTCCACTCAAATTTTCCTTTTGTACGGAATCACATCATTCCCCAACGTCTCTATCCTTCTTTCCACTCTATAAATACCTCTCATTTTTTCATAAAAATCTCACATCAAATTCTAATTCATCTCTCAAATTTCTACTTCATAATCCATCCTTTCTTCTTCCCCGACAAAATGGCGAAGCGGTGGGAAACGTGTTTTCTTATGGTCATCACCATTGCTACGGTGATCATGTCTTTCTTCTGTCTACATAGCCCGGAACACTATGGACCTGGGATGCTTATGCTCCCAATCATCTACATGTTACTATTTGTAGCATGGGTTATCAATCGTCATTCTTAAAATTTGTCGTATTTCTTATTTCTTAAATGTACCGTTTATTCGTACTGTTCAATATAGTATGTAATATTTGTACTGTCAGTATTAAATGTTGTACTATTTGTCATAATATTGCTTAATTACTCAGATAATATTTTGTGTGTTTTCTGCCAGTCAAATATTCATTTTTCTGTGCATTAAATGATTTTCAGGGTTATTATCGGTAATTTTGCCAGCATACAGTAAATATTAGTTATTTATTATGTCTGTGTTTTTTTTAACAAGTCATGTAAATAAACTTTCATTTTTCACATAAAACAAAAACAAAAACAACAAAAAATTAACTTTGACTGTTGATTTTTCACTCTAACTGCTACGTCAATACCTGAACAGTCAGTTGACAGCCAAACTGCTGGCAGTACAATTCTCAGTGTTTTGTACCATCAATCAAATCAATCTGTTACAATTCAAAATTCCAAGATTTTTGTTCTAGAAGTCTTCTGAATATCACGCGATTAGCAGAGACTCAACACTGCACAAAAATCAGGTACGCTTAACTGTCTCCTACACAAACAGTCCCTGACTAGGGTTTTTTTTTTCAGGAGAAACAAGTTTTTAAGACCTCAAATGGATTTCATGCACATCCATATATCTCAAAGTACCATCATACAAATTTTCAAACTTCAATTCACTCAGACGCACCGTCAGCAGCTCAAACAGTCAACAGACGACCCGTTTGACTAAAAAGTCAACAGACAGTCAAAAATGAATTTTTTTGTCAAAATCCATATTTTGTCAAAGGATTCATCATTTGATCATTGGATGATCATAATTCATCAAGGAAAGATCAAAAATCAACAAAACCCTAAGATTCAAAATTAGGGTTTTTGCCTGAAAAGTCAACTCAACTTTGACTGGTCATAACTCTCTCATCCTTCATCCAAAAAATTCAAACCAAAGCTCATTTTGAAGGAAATTCAATTATCTTTCAAATGAAATTGATCCCATGGTCATTGCATTCACCATTTGAAAAATATGACCAAAGACATTACAGGTCATTTTCAAAGTCAACAAAAAGACACTTTTTTCAAAAGGACACACAAGGAGCATCAAAAATCATTTTGACATGAGACCAAAGACATTGGTTAGAGGACTCTTTGAGGTTTCCAAAAAGTGCAAGCACTACTTTATATGACAAAAATTGAGGGATTTACACCTTGATGAAGTTGGCTAAATTTTGGAAAATGCATAAAAACAACATTGCTCAAAAATGCATTTTTTCCAAATGGGGCCAAGTTTTCATGGTTCAAACATCATTAACATAATATTATGGGCCTCCCACGACCAAGACAAGGCCCACTCCATTTTTTATTCATTTTTGGTTTAATTTTATCACATATAAGATTAAATTAAAAAAGAAAAATGGATGGATAAAGAATAGCTTACAAACCAAGCATGACTCATCAAGAGAATCATTCAACTCTGCCCCAAGCCAAGTACAAACAGAAGGAGGGTGGAAAATCAAGCCATGGTGGCTTAAATGCAAAGCTACTCATGTTGAAAAAGTCAAGATTCCACAAAGCTAATGAATGCTTCTTAGCTTCACTTCCAAGCAGCTCTTGGCCTATAAAAGAGCTATCATACTTCAGCAAAAAAAAGAGGACGAATTCAGAAGCATTCATAAGCATATATCACTCTTGTAACAACTTGTAATATTCAAAGAAACTTGAAATTCGAATTTTAAGTTTCAGTCAATTTCAATACAAACTAAACATTCAAACATCATCTCTAAGCTTCACTGCAACTATTCCAATCAATTGCAAGTCTTAAACCTCATTGAATCGAGCTACATTGGTCACGATTTGCTCAAACAAAAACCAACTCATATCTGATCATACACGCACATTTAACAAGATGTAGATATATATTTGTGTTTAGATTGGTGCTCTGGTCGTTTCTGGAGCTTTAATTAAGTTTTAATGACCGTTTGCACAAAACCACCATTTTAGGGTTTCTAAGCTCAAATTTAGGGTTCTTCATTAGAGCCAAAATTAAACCAAATTAAGGGCATGGTTACATTCAGTGGAACAAGACGAATTTAATGGTCCTATCGCGCCTGATTTCTATGCTTGTTTACACCTATTCGCTATTTTGCAGGGATGAGTTTAATCTATTACAGCGCTTCTAGCCAGAAAGCGCTGTTAAAAGTGGTGTCTGGAGGTTGAAGATGATGCGTGTCCTCACCCCATTAGCCAGCCAGCGCGCGGGTTCTTTTAAATTTTCCTCTAATCAAGTGTTTTGCAGGTATACTGATTGCCATGCGCCTCAAAATCTGAGCCTTCTGATCCACTTTCCATCCAATCCAACGCGCCAGATTATGCATGAACATCATACTCCCTCATAATCAACCACATCTGATTAGTATCCTTTTATTTTTTATTTCTATTTTTATTTTAATTTCTTTGCAAAATTAATTAAAAATAGTTTCAAAAATTCAAAAAATACACAAAAAATATTTTTAAGCTTCTAAAATAATATATTATTTTCTGAAATAAAAATATTTTGTTTTTCTTCATAATTTCAATATTTTGCATAATTAATTAGTATATATTTATATATTTGCTTTTTAATTATTCTAACCAATCAAAAATCATAAAAAAAATTGTTCTTTATATAAAATATTGTTTATATATTATAGAATAATTTTGTACATATTTTGAATAAGTTTCTCTTTAAGTTTTAATTATTTGTATAATTATGTATTGATTAGCTTAATCAATTTTAAATCAATTTCAAAAATTCCAAAAAAATTAGTTTTGTTTTAAAATTAATTGACAAATATTTTGTACATATTTTAAACTTAATTTCTAGGTTTAAATCTATTTTCATCTTTTTTCTTCATTTTAATTTAATTAATCATGCATTAATTATAATTAAAATCAATCATAAAAAAATCCAAAAACATGCCTTTTATTTTTCTTGCAATTTAAATTCCTAGATAAATGTATAGGATGTCAAATTCATGTAAATAGGCTAGTTTACATTTCCTGCACAATCGATGTAATAGCGTAGATTTACTTTCCGCATTTTACATTTCCGCATTTTAATTTCCAGCAAATATAAACTGCGTGTATGTCAAAGATAAAATTGAACCGTTAGATCACTAACTTCAAATATAAAATATCTGAATCCAATCACAATCACACTTGCACCTTTTAAGGTAATCCCTTCTCATTCTTTTCAAAATCAAAGTCAAAATTCTACTGTTTCGAGTACAAAATCGAACCTTTTGTTTGTATCCGGTGAAAGGATAGATTTTTAAAGGAAATAGGATAAAGACCTTACAACTCAGGGTAGACCTCCTAGTTTGCTTGCTCAAATCAAAACAAACAAAATTCTCATACACTGTTGTTTTTCAAAACAAAACTTTCCAAAAAGACAATATTTTGTATACATCCAAACACGGATCATTACAAAGTTAACGTTCTTTTCAAAACATCTTTCGAAAGATAAACAAACATTTTGTATACATCCGCACAAGGATCATTACAAATTCAATTTACAAAGGTATTTGAAACCACATATGAGCATTCTAAAGCAATTGAAAAGTGATCGAAAAACAAGTGAGCTAAGCAAACTTAAGAGCCCATGGATAACCATGGATACAAAGGGTGCTAACACCTTCCTTTTGTATAACCTACCCCCTTACCCAGAATTTCTTAAAGGTCTTTTTTCTGTTTCTTTTATAAACCTTTCCTTAATTGGATAAAATAAAAGGTCGGTGGCGACTCTGTGAATTTTCAAAAATGCGAAAGCATAAGCGATAAAAAAGAGTCAGTTCACGTATCTCTCCCGCTCAGAGGTATGGCCCGAAAAACGCAGGTCCACAGCGGCTATGAACGATCCCATGAGACCTTTTAGAACATTCCTATGGGAAGGGTAGGCACCCTAAGCCGTTACGTCGAACCTATGAACCTAGGGCTTATGTGCTTACGTGCTTATTATATATGCAATTTATATACTGCGAATGTCTTGCGTGTAATTTTTGCAAGTACTCCTATGCGCTCCATGGCCTGCAAAAAAAAAACTTTATATCTAAGACCATGTGTCCTTCCCACGAAGGGCATCTACATTTATGCATGTTGATTGGCCTCTCGATGGCCATGAGACTTAGTGACTGTCATGAACAGTCACCCCGCGCCTGCATCTACGCACTCCCTAACCTGTAGGGAGTTTCCTTTTATATATTTGTACTCTTACAACTATGTGTCCTTCCCACGAAGGACATCTTCGTTTACGCACGTCAATTGGCCTCTCGATGGCCATGCGATCTAGTGACTGTCTTGAACGGTCACCTCGTGCCTACATCTACGCATTCAAACATCATCTCTAAGCTTCACTGCAACTATTCCAATCAATTGCAAGTCTTAAACCTCATTGAATCGAGCTACATTGGTCACGATTTGCTCAAACAAAAACCAACTCATATCTGATCATACACGCACATTTAACAAGATGTAGATATATATTTGTGTTTAGATTGGTGCTCTGGTCGTTTCTGGAGCTTTAATTAAGTTTTAATGACCGTTTGCACAAAACCACCATTTTAGGGTTTCTAAGCTCAAATTTAGGGTTCTTCATTAGAGCCAAAATTAAACCAAATTAAGGGCATGGTTACATTCAGTGGAACAAGACGAATTTAATGGTCCTATCGCGCCTGATTTCTATGCTTGTTTACACCTATTCGCTATTTTGCAGGGATGAGTTTAATCTATTACAGCGCTTCTAGCCAGAAAGCGCTGTTAAAAGTGGTGTCTGGAGGTTGAAGATGATGCGTGTCCTCACCCCATTAGCCAGCCAGCGCGCGGGTTCTTTTAAATTTTCCTCTAATCAAGTGTTTTGCAGGTATACTGATTGCCATGCGCCTCAAAATCTGAGCCTTCTGATCCACTTTCCATCCAATCCAACGCGCCAGATTATGCATGAACATCATACTCCCTCATAATCAACCACATCTGATTAGTATCCTTTTATTTTTTATTTCTATTTTTATTTTAATTTCTTTGCAAAATTAATTAAAAATAGTTTCAAAAATTCAAAAAATACACAAAAAATATTTTTAAGCTTCTAAAATAATATATTATTTTCTGAAATAAAAATATTTTGTTTTTCTTCATAATTTCAATATTTTGCATAATTAATTAGTATATATTTATATATTTGCTTTTTAATTATTCTAACCAATCAAAAATCATAAAAAAAATTGTTCTTTATATAAAATATTGTTTATATATTATAGAATAATTTTGTACATATTTTGAATAAGTTTCTCTTTAAGTTTTAATTATTTGTATAATTATGTATTGATTAGCTTAATCAATTTTAAATCAATTTCAAAAATTCCAAAAAAATTAGTTTTGTTTTAAAATTAATTGACAAATATTTTGTACATATTTTAAACTTAATTTCTAGGTTTAAATCTATTTTCATCTTTTTTCTTCATTTTAATTTAATTAATCATGCATTAATTATAATTAAAATCAATCATAAAAAAATCCAAAAACATGCCTTTTATTTTTCTTGCAATTTAAATTCCTAGATAAATGTATAGGATGTCAAATTCATGTAAATAGGCTAGTTTACATTTCCTGCACAATCGATGTAATAGCGTAGATTTACTTTCCGCATTTTACATTTCCGCATTTTAATTTCCAGCAAATATAAACTGCGTGTATGTCAAAGATAAAATTGAACCGTTAGATCACTAACTTCAAATATAAAATATCTGAATCCAATCACAATCACACTTGCACCTTTTAAGGTAATCCCTTCTCATTCTTTTCAAAATCAAAGTCAAAATTCTACTGTTTCGAGTACAAAATCGAACCTTTTGTTTGTATCCGGTGAAAGGATAGATTTTTAAAGGAAATAGGATAAAGACCTTACAACTCAGGGTAGACCTCCTAGTTTGCTTGCTCAAATCAAAACAAACAAAATTCTCATACACTGTTGTTTTTCAAAACAAAACTTTCCAAAAAGACAATATTTTGTATACATCCAAACACGGATCATTACAAAGTTAACGTTCTTTTCAAAACATCTTTCGAAAGATAAACAAACATTTTGTATACATCCGCACAAGGATCATTACAAATTCAATTTACAAAGGTATTTGAAACCACATATGAGCATTCTAAAGCAATTGAAAAGTGATCGAAAAACAAGTGAGCTAAGCAAACTTAAGAGCCCATGGATAACCATGGATACAAAGGGTGCTAACACCTTCCTTTTGTATAACCTACCCCCTTACCCAGAATTTCTTAAAGGTCTTTTTTCTGTTTCTTTTATAAACCTTTCCTTAATTGGATAAAATAAAAGGTCGGTGGCGACTCTGTGAATTTTCAAAAATGCGAAAGCATAAGCGATAAAAAAGAGTCAGTTCACGTATCTCTCCCGCTCAGAGGTATGGCCCGAAAAACGCAGGTCCACAGCGGCTATGAACGATCCCATGAGACCTTTTAGAACATTCCTATGGGAAGGGTAGGCACCCTAAGCCGTTACGTCGAACCTATGAACCTAGGGCTTATGTGCTTACGTGCTTATTATATATGCAATTTATATACTGCGAATGTCTTGCGTGTAATTTTTGCAAGTACTCCTATGCGCTCCATGGCCTGCAAAAAAAAAACTTTATATCTAAGACCATGTGTCCTTCCCACGAAGGGCATCTACATTTATGCATGTTGATTGGCCTCTCGATGGCCATGAGACTTAGTGACTGTCATGAACAGTCACCCCGCGCCTGCATCTACGCACTCCCTAACCTGTAGGGAGTTTCCTTTTATATATTTGTACTCTTACAACTATGTGTCCTTCCCACGAAGGACATCTTCGTTTACGCACGTCAATTGGCCTCTCGATGGCCATGCGATCTAGTGACTGTCTTGAACGGTCACCTCGTGCCTACATCTACGCAGTCCCTAGCCTATAGGGATTCTGTTTCTAAAAAGCGCATCCTTCTCACGAAGGGCATATTCGGTAGCATACGTCCATTGGCCTCTCGATGGCCATGCGATCTAGTGACTGTCTTGAACGGTCACCCCGTGCTTACTCCTACGCATTCCCTATCCTGTAGGGATCATATTCTAAAATCACGTCCTTCCCAAGAAGGACATCCTTATTAATGCACGTCAATTGGCCTCTCGATGGCCATGCGATCTAGTGACTGTCTTGAACGGTCACCTAGTGCTTGCTCCTACGAACTTCCTAGCCTGTAGGGATTTTATTTTATGTCCATGTGTTTTCACAACGACGCGTCCTTCCCCGAAGGACAATTTCATTAGCATGCGTTTGATTGGCCTCTCGATGGCTATGAGATCTAGTGACTGTCCTGAACGGTCACTCCATGCTTGTTTCCGCGCACCCTCTAACTTGTAGGGTTTGGATTCCCATCTCTACGTCTTTCATCCCTAGCCTGTAGGGATTTCACTTCATCCGATATCGTCCTTATATAGGTTGTGTTCCACATAGAGAACCTTCCCACCAAGGACAACTTCATTGGTACATGTTGATTAGCCTCTCGATGGCCATGAGACTTGGTGACTGTCTTGAACGGTCACCAGCCGCTACCTTTTGCATACTCCCTAATCTAAGGGATTTCCATTGGCGTGTCATAACATCTATCTTGCAAGGATTCCACTAGGGTCTAATGTCGCCTCTAAGGCTATCCCTAGGATTATACGTCACACATCTGCATTGCATACAAGGAGTTATAATACAAGGAGTCTCTCGCATACACATGCATTTGCATTTTCATGCATTCATTTACGTTTACATTTGCATATCTACCTTCGCCCGCATCTACACTTACCATGCTAGCCGGTTTCCCGAGACTCACGGAGAAAATCAAAGGATCTTAAACTATTGAGAAAGGAGAATAAAAGATCTTGGCCTAACAAAGAAAAAGAGGATGTCTTTCACCATGCCAGCCGCATGTCCATGCCTTGTAATAACAGGATTATAAATGCAATAAAGGTTATCATCGAGCAAGGATTAGTTCACCAAAGAAGTTCCCTCGTAGATACACTCAAGGGGTATCTAGTCATAAAGGGGTTCGTCTTAGAACATATCCAACTTACAAGGACGCTCTACGATAACCTGGGGGCAAGGATTAGTCCAACTGGGGCAAAATCCTGAACAAAAATGCATAACTACGATGGAGGAAAGGCAACGTGTGTTAACTACCCACCAAAGGGAAAAAGGGTCATAGGTGTTATCTATCAATCTATAAACTCTTAAGGTTGCAAACGGTGTGATAATATCCTTGGGAAAAGCAAAAGAGGTTCAGTCAAAGGAAACTCTTGAAGTTCCGATACGACGAAAACCCGCCGCTAACAATTTATTCCCGACCGATTTGACGTGCCCAAGGAGAATTCGAGGTTACCCTTTACTTCTACAAGTTCAGGAACTAAGGAGTAAAACAAGGTCGACGGATTTAAAAAAGGAGATTGTCCCTAAGATTAATAGGTGTTTATCATGTCAGAATTTCAACCCCTACGATCGCTAAGTGTCACTCCAGATAAAAGTTGTACCTTCGGATTAGCAATTCTAATGGGATGACCATGCAGGTTTTGGAGTCAATTCATTTCGCTCACTACTACGACTTTCTAGTCGCACAATTCTATTTTCAATTTCAAATTTAGGGTTATTAACAAACTTAAGGGAGAATGACGAATACAAATAACTAAATCTAGCTAAACATATGCTTTCAAGGTAAGACCGAGCCGAGGATGTACAGACATTGTTTCAATTCCCAAACAGTGGAGAAATAAGGATGTTAATCCCTCGTTACCCCCTCGAGCAAGGAGTTGGAGTTTGTTTCTACTTTTCAAATAAACCTTGATTTCAACCAGGGGCAGGGTAGATTTCGATTAATTCAATGGTGTATTTTGGTTGTCAAGAGAATCGGTCAATCCAAGAAAAGGTGCATGCATATCTTCTTCCTCGCATTCATCCAATATTGAGGAAGCAATGGAGATAACATTCACAACAATCTTCTTCCTCATTACATCGTTCAAGATCGAGGAAGTATCAAAGGCGAAGCTTACAAATCAAAATCAACATGGCAGTCACAACATTCAATATCCAAGGATCAAATCTCAAAAGGAGAAAAAAACGCCCGCTAAGTCAAAACAAAAAAAAATTATAAAAGAAAACAAAAATGACTTAGGCATCCCGATGGATCAAACTCAAAGGAGTTGGTTCATGCAAAATTAAGGGATAAAAACAAAACAAGGGCGAAATACAAAGGATAATCTTGTGACTGCTAAATCATCAAAGCTTCCCATCAATGCTTGGGTCTCTACAACATTTTTCATAGATGCTTGGATCTCTACTAAGGCTTTTGCTCAATATCAAAACTGAAACGATTCTCTTGCAAACAAAGCACATTCATTGGATTAGACGAATTTTAGGACTTAGAGAACATCAAGGAGAAAGGGGTGGGATGAATAAAATTTTGAGCCTTATATCCATTGTTTCTTAAAACATGAACCAGGCCAAGTTACAACATTTAAAAGTCCTAATTGAGGCAAGGTGTCATACCCCAATTTTTGACCCTAAGATCCTATATCATTCATATCCCAATCACTAATCAAGAGCTTCACTTGGAAGTTTTTTTTGTGGTGTTGCACTCACCTCATCAATAAGAGGGACCATCAATCACCAATGATTGTTTATCTTTTATGCATATTATACTAACCCAAATACCAAAAATATTGCTTTGTTTCTTTGTAGGCTTTTGTTTTGTAGGTACCAAGCCAAGACATGCAATAAACAAGGCATTTTTCACATTTTTGACTGGTGAAATCGATTTCCCTACTGGTTAAATCGATTTCCCTGCAGCAATCTTCAACAAAATCGCATTCTGGACAGCATGAAATCGATTTCCCTCCTGGGTAAATCGATTTCCCTAGTGTATTTTGCGCCAAATTCTCTTCTGGAACAAAGTGAAATCGATTTCACTCCTGGGGAAATCGATTTCCTTAAGGCGAAATTCAAAAAAAATAGAGAGGGAAGCTTGATTTGATTTTGGCACCTATTTTCTTTGATCATCTTTGTCATTTCACCAGTTTTCCACCTCATCAAAATAATTCTCTTCATTAAACCCCATTTTACCACTTTTTACCATTTAATTGGCACTTTAATCACCAATTAAACACAAGGTAATTACCAAATGCAAAAAGACCAAATTACCACTACTCTTGCTCTCATCCTATAAATAGAGCCCACTACTCTCTCAATTCTCAAGCTTTTGAGAGCCAAAAAACCTCTTGCAATTTCTCTCCTCATTCCTACCAAATTCACCAAAGCTCTTCTTTCTTTCATAAAGTTTGTGAGTTACATCTTGAACCTCACAAACTTTGAGCTAAACCACCATCCATTTCACTTTTTTTTTCCTTCAATTGTTGAGAGATCAAGATTTGTGTTGGTGATTCTTGAAGTAGATCCAAATTTTGTTCAAGATTTGGTAAATTTTCTTCATCCTTTTTGTATATCATGATGTAGATCTTTGTTGCTTGTGTGTGATGCATCTTTGATGCTATATTGGTGCTATTTGATGGTGATTTGATGGAAAATTCGTGCTCCAATTGATGTTTGATCATAAGGTGTTTGTACATTTGTTCAAGTCAAGTTTTATGCCTCTAAATGCTGTTTTTGCTGATTTTTACACTGAGGAAATCGATTTCCTTAAGGCTGAAATCGATTTCCTGCTGAGCGTGACTTGTTTTTTTTGAAAACTGCACTATGGAAATCGATTTCCCTCTGCATGAAATCGATTTCCTGCTGGCAGAATGTGGTTTTTTGCCTTTTTTATGCTTGTTTTGGTTTCCTACTTCCTCCACTTCATTAATATCATTGGATCTAGGATGTTGATAGGTTTGAAATGACCTAATCCATAATATTAGATGAATGATATTAATGATAGTGTGAGTTGATTATCTTTTGTGAATTTTATTCTTCTTCCTCCATTTCATTAATATCATTGGATCTAGGATGTTGATAGGTTTGAAAGAACCAAATCCATAATATTAGATGAATGATATTAATGATAGTGTGAGTTGATTATCTTTATGCATTTTATCTTCTTCTTCTCCTTTTTTTCTTTTGATCGATGAAAGTCTTAATACTTTGAGAATTCTTATGGATTCTTAGTGAAGACTAGATCGTTACCTATTTTCTTTTCGTGCGGTATTGCTTTCGGAAGGCGATCTACATATCGTTCTTCTCGCATACATTAGCACATAAAGTTTTGACCGGCCTCGTTGTAGGGTGATTTCTACATAAATCACTTGGCGATCTGCTTAACATACCGCAATATTTCGTGTCCCGGATCGAAAAGATCAAACATGGAAGAGAATTGTATGCGGTTGATTTAAGACTTGTGGAGGTTTTTATCGTGTAGTCGCTATGATTTTATCAAGCTTCTGATAAGCCCCATTGACTTTAAATCCGAGTACATCATTCACTCACCATAGATCTTCCTACTAACTTTGATAACATACTTGACAAGTTTCAAGATGGTTATCTTTAACATTTAACAACTAACTTTAATTTCCGCACCTTTATATTACCGCTCTTTATATTACCGCTCTTTATATTTCTCGCCTTATCGCTTTACTTTATCATTTCATCATATTTACTTTCCGCCATTTTTCCTTTGTCCACTTGGACCATACTTTATCTTTACTTGCTAAAACACTAATAAATAACAAAAATCTAAAAAATACATAAGGCTCTCTTTGGACTATCGGTTACTATCCCTAGCACTTTGGAGATTCGGACTTATGGACCTAGTACCTCTGGACTCATTCTATTACTATCCTGTGATTGTTCTGTCTGTCTGGCATTGTTCTGTTGTATGTTTATGTGTGCAGGTATTTCCTTGAAAGCCCTTGATGGTTAATTCCAAGGCATTGAGATAAGGATTTTACCCGAAAATAGCCGTTACTCTGCCCGACTTTCGTCAGAATCTTAATGTGCTTAATGAAAAATGGTGCTAAGACAATAAGTTCATGTGGATCCCCAAGTGTTAATGTGTTGGTATTGATAAATCCAAAGGATGGGAAAACTACCTTGGCTCTTAATGTCAAGTGTTGGCTTCTTATTTGGTTAGACCGTTTCTTTCCTTAGCTTTTATTTTATGCATTAGGTTAGCCTCTTCATCTCCTCCCATTCTTAAATTTTCAAAATCTTCTCTCTTTTTCCAAAACATTCTTATGTTTGCAATCTTTTCAAAACCTTTTCCTTAAAAAATATCTTTTGCCCTTAGTGGCTTTTCTTCAAAAGTTTAGACACCGTTAATTGTCGAAACGAGTGGTTATACCCCACGATTTTGAAATTGATTGATATAATGAGATCTTTTCCGCGTGAGAGAGCTAGTGGCATACTCGTCGATTTTATCCGAGTTGGAGCCCTTCTTTCATTTGCGATGCAAATAACTCATTTGTTCTCATGCTCAAGATCAATGGCTGAGTATTTCTCTCCAACGACGATAAAGTGTTTATTCGTTTTTAAAATGTTTTCCCAAAAGCGGAACTACATTAGCTCTGACTTCTCCATTGCACCAAGGAGGTATGTAGGCCCAAAGCTTAACGCTTTGCCGAGCTTATTTTAAAAATAAAACAAACTCTTTTTTAGCACACACACACACACAGATTTTCAAAAAGGTTCCCGTGGAGTACCACGGATATGAGGGGTGCTTTAAACCTTCCCCTCATATAATCAACACCCGTACCTGAGATCTCTTTCTTGTTTTAAAAACAAAACATTGGGTTTTACGTTCTTTTCCCTTTTCCTTTGAAAAAATAAAGCGCGGTGGCAATTTCAAACGAAATATTGATTCGAGTCAATCCCATGGCTTCGATATCAGATTTTCCCCGCTACAGAAAAATGGCGACTTCACTGGGGACCCAGTTTTAAGTGTGTTAAGCCTATTTTTGTTTATCTGTGTGTTTTATCTGTATATATTATTGTGTGCTTTGTTTGTTTTTTTTCTTTTTTTTCTTTTTGGTGCTCGATGGTTCCTCTGTGATGAGATAAAGTTCTAACCCGGACTTTGGTGAGTAACTTGAGATAGGAGGTGGTAAGACCAATAGTCGCATGTCAGGAGCAATCCTTACCATGAGCGTCATATGGTGGAACCCCAATCAGTGGAGGCCTCTGTCGCACGCTCGCGAAAAATGAACAGAGTCGCCACCAATATATTTATCCCATAAGGGAAAGGAATATCAGAAAACCTAACAAAGGAAGGAACAGGGTCTTGCGACCAGAGAATCAAGGTACGGGAGTCGGTTACGCAAGGGGAAGGTATTAGCACCCCTCGCGCCCATCGTACTCGATGGTATCCACCTATATTTGTTTCTATCTAAAGGGTGTATCTATGTCTATGTCTAGATGTGAATGCATGCAAAAGAAATACGGGGAAAAGAAGGATTATTTACAAATGTGCTCGTTCAAGCCCCGCAACTTGATGCCTACGTATCCTTTTCAGGAATCAGAGCGCCGTAGTTCGGCTCACGATTTTCTGTTTGTTTTTGTGTTTTTTAGTTGGGCGGAGTTAACGCTCGCGCTCTTGCATAAGGGATCGACCTAGGATGCAATAGAGCGGAGATAACAGTGCCCTTAAGAAAGGAGAGAATAGAGAGAGTTTGAGTGTTTCGAGGAAATCCCTAAAGCAAGGGAAACTCGAGTTACTCTATGGTTTGTGTTTTTTAGATGTGGGAACTTACGCTCGAATGGTTCCTTAAAGCAAGGGAGATCCAAGCACTCGAACGTTCCCTAAAGCAAGGGACGTTCAAGCTTCCATTCCCTTTTTAAGAATTTTCACTTTGATTATTAGTGTTTTAAGTGTTTTCTTTGTATTTTTTAAAGGGATTTTATTTGAGTATTTTTAGATGTTTTATGTTGCAAAAGAAAAAGAAATGATGAAAGGGGAAACTAGCCTAAGTATTAGCCTAATTGTCATGGTATCTACCTAAGGTTAGGATTTAAAAGAAGCATGAAAAATAAAGCGCTAAGTAGAATATTGAAAATAGCATAAAAGCATGAAATCGAACAAGTCAAAATATAGCACAAAAGTGAATTAAAAGTACTATTATTTTTATGGTTTTTATGAAAGAAATGAGTTCAAAAGATTAATGTCAAAATTAACCTAAAATCTAATTATTTTTATGAGTTTTCTAATGTCAATGATCAACTAAAAATCTAACAAAAAATTAAAGGTTTTATCAACTAAAAATTCTAAAAAAATAACTATTGTGAAAATGAACCTAAATCTACAAATTTAATGGAGTCAGGGGGTGAAAGCTAGAAAAGGGTGTGCAGTCAGGAATAGGGCGCAGGCCTACATACAATTGGCCCCATGGCAGATTTTTTTTGTTTACGTTGAATAAGGGAAGTACGGGCCAGATAGGGGGTAAACAGAAGCAATTCGTGGCCCAAGTCCAGTGATCCATATTAACATGGCTGATTCAGATTTCACATCTAAACCTAACTAATAATCATTAATCAGACCTTATTATAGTGCCATTAATCAGGTTTATGTCACATTCAATCTTAAATTAACTCAATTAATCAAGATTAAAATTAAAATTAAAGAGAAAGAGGATTTAGGGTTATGAAGTGCGACCTTTGGGCTTCTCACGGATTCACTTTCCCTCTTCGTACTCTTCTCTCTCGCGAATGAGCGCGGCGGCCGGCAATCCCCCTCCTTCTCCGATTGAAAACAAGTCCCGAACGCCGATCGGCCTCTCTCTCTCTTCGTCTTCTCCGACGATTTTTACTTGCCGCCATGATCAAACAACATCATCTCATCGTCCTGTCATTTGCTCTCAAATATGAACGGCGCGGCAATTCAACAAGCCCTCTTCTCCGATTACACCATCGCAACGCCGTCGCGACTAACAAAACGCTGCATCGCCTTCCTCCCTCCCTTTTCCACGATTCGAATCCTCGTGTGGTGTTGTGGTTGTTCGCAGCGATTGGCGTTGATGAGACGATGGACACGGTTCAGAGGGAGAGCGTTTTCTGAGATTGAAGAACTGAAGGATGATGATGTTGATAGAAGAAGTTGAATTCGGTTCTGGTTGATGAAGATATACCGAAGCGATACGAAGATGTGGTTCTCAAAATGGAAGAAGTGTGGAGAATCGGTGATGGAACTTCCTGATGAATTGCTTGATGAAGAGAGAAAGATGAAGAGAGGTTCGAGATTCAAGCTTCTGAAATTTACAGGTTTGTTACTTTTTCTTTTTGATCCCTCCTTGCATTTCTGTTATCAATCTCCTTCTTCTCTCTGCTATCATTTTTCTCCCGAATCTGTTTTTTGCAGCATCAGAAAGATGATGATGAAAGTGTGGTGAAGATTGGCACAGAGATGAAGATAATGATGAAAGTGTGATGAGGATGAAGATGATTGAGAGAGGTTCGGTTGAAGGGAGAATGAAGGTGGAAGAAAATGATGAAGAAGGTGGAAGATGAAGTTTGAAGAGTGAGAAATGGTGAAGATGATCTCCCTAGATGAATGGAGGTGAAGTCGGTTTATATATGCAGTTGGTGTTTGAAAGTCAGTTACAGGTAAATGGATCTGAGCCCTTGAATCTAGAAGTTCTGTTATGAGGTTAGAGGGTAGAGATTGAATTGACTGTGGTTAGTTATTTCTGTTTTTGATAGCTTTTTCTCTTTGAACTAGGTTGTTAGAGTTAGTTACAAAGTTGTGAACTGAATGGTAGTTAGTTAGAGGTGGTTATTTTCTGTTAGGAATCGGTTAGGTTTGTTATGAAAGTCAATTATGGGAGGTTTGAAGTTAGTTGAAAAAACTGTTAGGACAGTTAGGTTGATTGGTTAGTGAATTATGTTAGGATTGAAGGATTATAACTGTTATTTCTATTATGGCTGTTAGTTTCATTGTGAAATTCTGTTAGTGAATCAAATAGAAAAAGGCCAGTTAAGTGCTGTTGGTAAGTTGGTAGTTCAAGACTGCAGTTGGTGACTATTGGTTCCTAATGCTGAAAACAAGTAGAAACTGAGTTAGTCTTTGTATCGTTTTTTGGTTTATGCAGGTTGTATCAGGCTTGAGCTGGTGATTTTTCCCGAGACATAAGGATTGTCTCGTCACGATTTCGTGGTGATGCAACCAGCTGACCATATTAACGGCGGCAGTACATTCGGAGCAATTAAGAAGCAGCTCTAGGGCTCGGTACCACCAGGTTGCAACATACTCAGTCATGGGATCAGCTTCACGTGCGGAAAGTCTCCAATCTTAAGATCACCACAGGGATTCAATGGTAAGCTTCTGCTTTGAAACTGTTTTTGCTGATTCATGTTGGTTAAAAATTGGTTAACATTCTGTTAGGGAGTTATAGGTAGTAACTGATTCTGTTGGTTAGGAATTGTATCTGTTTTTTTGAAGGTTAGTTAAAACTGTTTGGGGTTTGTTAACTGTTAGAAGATGGGTTTGAATTGGGTATGTAATGTATGTATGGCTTGTATGTATTGTTATGGTATATCTCATGAACTTTGCACTTGGTATTGAACTTGTTGTATTGAACTGTGTTGAGTTGCTTCCTACTGTATATAAAATGGTCCTTGTGTTAATGAACATGTAGGTTACTGAAAGAGAGTTTTAAATGGTGCTTGATGTTGGACACTGTATTGGGCTGATTTTCATGTGTGTTATGTTGATTTCAGGCAGTCATGGTTCAAACAAACTTCGGATACTTGGCACGCACGGCTTCGGCGCGTATCATTCAAAGCAAACTGAAGGCAAAACAGGAACATGGTGGTATTGAAGGCTCATTGGAAATAGGTTTCAAAATAGTGTAAAACCTTGGTCAACTGTAGTCAAAATATGATTTTTTGTAATTTTGTAATAGAGAGTTCTTTTTTTGATAAATGAACGAGATCCCTTTTGTAGTCCAGATTCTGTTTTGATGGACTATGGTATGAATGTAATGGGTTTTGAGCTTTTGTAATGAACATACAAATGAACATGTGTTGGTATTTTGTAATATAACTTGGACCCCTTTGAATGTAATTTGACCATCCTCTCCAATTAATGACTTCTATTTGAATTCCCAATCTTTTTCCCATCTTGCAATGCTGACTCATACAACATCAATGAGATGACAACTCAAGGTAGTTTATTATGGTCTTTGGTCAAAAAGTCCACAAGTTTGCGTATAATCTCCCTATGTCTCTTTTCATCAATGTATCAATAACCACGCTTGTGCTTGAGATAAAAATCTTCAAAGCCTAAGTTGAGGGACTCAATTGTATGACAATACCTCCTTTCCAAGAAAGCACCTTAAGAACCTCAATCCATTTATTCTTTGACCTTTAAAATCAAACCAAACACTTGTAATAGAAGAAATCTGCCCGAGCGAGTCAAAGTCTTGAACTACTGTATGACCATTGTAACAAAAGACTTGATGAGACGCGCGCGAGCTCAAAACCCTAATTAAAGAGTATTGATTCAAATGACTAGGGAAATAGACCCTAATCCATGACAAATGATCCCATGCTTTGTATATGTTTATTTGATGAATGAATGCATGATGCGTTATATAACCTAATGGGAGGTATGTACATGAGCTTGTGAAATGCATAAGCCTAAGCCAGATAAAATTGAAAGGGTAGGACAAATTTGGGGTATGACAGCTGCCCCTATTTAATCGTCTTATACTCGAAGGTGAGATTGGCGCCAGCCTTTCGAACATTCGGAGTAGAAGAAGATTAAATACCAAAGACCCGAAATTTGTCCCGAGGAGATGGAGTGGTCTTTATTCTTTATTTTTTTGATATCTGCTGGGGAAAGAGAATTCTCTTTTTGTTTTTTTTTGGTGGAAGAATTTACAGTGAGTAATTGGAAGAAGGGTGGTAGCTTATAACGTGGTAGCGGTGCCGACACGGGGTTTTCAAAGAGAATGGTTGTATGAAACAATGATCGAAAGAAAAAGACCTCGTGCGATTTACGACTCAACGTCAGGACTGAAAGGAATAAGATCTCGTGGCGATCTATGACTCAACATCGAAAGAAGATCTCGTGGCGATCAACTCGTCAACAGAAGAAAAGGGAATAAGATCTCGTGGCGATCTTATGACTCAACATCGAAAGATGATCTCGTGGCGATCAACTTGTCAACAGAAGAAAAGGGAATAAGATCTCGTGGCGATCTGTGACTCAACATCGAAAGAAGATCTCGTGCGATTTTCCACACTTTGGAAAGGAATAAGATCTCGTGGCGATCTTATGACTCAACATCGAAAGAAAATCTCGTGCGATTTTCCACACTTTGGAAAGGAATAAGATCTCGTGGCGATCTTATGACTCAACGTAGAAAGAAAATCTCGTGCGATTTTCCACACTTTGGAAAGGAATAAGATCTCGTGGCGATCTTATGACTCAACATCGAAAGAAGATCTCGTGGCGATCAACTCGTCAACAGAAGAAAAGGGAATAAGATCTCGTGGCGATCTGTGACTCAACATCGAAAGAAGATCTCGTGCGATTTTCCACACTTTGGAAAGGAATAAGATCTCGTGGCGATCTTATGACTCAACGTAGAAAGAAAATCTCGTGCGATTTTCCACACTTTGGAAAGGAATAAGATCTCGTGGCGATCTTATGACTCAACATCGAAAGAAGATCTCGTGGCGATCAACTCGTCAACAGAAGAAAAGGGAATAGGATCTCGTGGCGATCTTATGACTCAACATCGAAAGAAAATCTCGTGCGATTTTCCACACTTTGGAAAGGAATAAGATCTCGTGGCGATCTATGACTCAACATCGACTCGACATCGAGGGACAAAAGAAGACATTGTGTCAGACACTCATCAGAGATTGAAAATACCTCGCATCGGCACCGTGGTTGGAAGAGATTTGAAATGTAGTAGCAGATATCAATCGGAATTTGTAAGGACAACTTTTTTGTGTGGGGATGTATTATTGTCTTGACTGGGTGCGGATTTGTATTATCTGGCTTATGCTTTGTTATGCATGTTTGAATTTTTCTATGGCGTAATGATCCGCTTTGACGGATACGCTATGCTTTTGAGGATGCAATGTTATATGCAGTGAACACTATATGCAGGATGCCAAATAAAGGTATTGATGAGGTAAACACCAGGGAGAATCCCCTTAGTGTTAAGGACCATGTGGAGGTGCCCAACGATATTGGACTTTGATTTGCAAGATGCTCCTTCTTTGACTTGAAGAAAAAATCTGACTTCTCACCATGTGCCACTGCTTGGAGGATTTTCAGCTTGAGGAGATTCCCTCGATTCACCATGTTGGGGATGAGAAATCCAAATAAGGAACTTTGATTAGGGAAGTAGGACAACTCTTAGGAGAAATAAACTCCTATGCTTGAGGAATGGAACAAACTCTCAGGAGAAATACACTCCATGCTTGGGGAGAGACCAAGGTTCTAGGAGAAATAAACTCCTATGATTAGGGAGAGGACAATAAAGCTCCGAGGATCGTGCTCCAAGTTTCATGACCCATGAAGGAAATTGCCCCAGTGGATCCTTGGAGAGATTTGTCAAATCTCGACGTAACTGCCCCAGATTGGTGGAATTTGAGAGAGGTTAAACCTCGATTCAATTGCCCCTGATTAGTTGAATTTGAGAGAGATTCCTCGACTTGATTGCCCCTGATTAGGTATATCTTACTAGAATCCTCAATCTTTCTTTGTTTTGAAGTCAAACAACATGGAAACAACTTTACCACGCTCAACGGAGTCTTCAAAGTCTTCCCCTCAGGGTAATCAAAGAAAGTATTAATTGTTCATGCCCAACGGAGTTCTATGGATAACTTGCCCCTTGGTGGTCAGCATTTGGGATGATTGGCTTTTACTCCTCGGAGTTCTCAAGTCTCTTGTACCTTGACATGATCAAGTTACTCACTGATTCTGATCTTTGAAAATTTCCTTGATGTTAAGCACATATTTGGCACGCAAAAGAATGTTAATTCTAAGAATGATAATTCTAATGCAAAGCCTATGTTAGTCTTGAAGTTTTAAAACTTTTTTTGTGAAATGAGGTTGCGACCTCTTGTGACCGAATCACTAGTTGACACAACCTCGATTTTCGCATATGGAAGATAAAGCAAACGTACGATACCAACATGGATATGAGTCTCGCTTCATTGGGAGTCAGTTAAACGCTATCTCTTCGGGGTGCGCTTTCAAGATAAACCCTACTTCAATTAGGACTTTTAAGGGTTGTAACTTGGTCGGGTTCACGGTTTAAAGAAACAAAGGATATTTAGGCTCAAAATTATTTGTACCCACCCCCTTCGTGATGTTCTCCAATCCTATGTTCAGTTAACTCGACACGAGCGTTCATCCCTCACAAGGAATTTTGAAATGGTTGAGGAATCAATAAGGTTCTTTGGACATGGCGGTCGCTCACCTTTTATTCTTTTGATTCATTGTCACACGACTTTGTTCTTGCTTGGCAATTTCATCGTCTCTTTTTTCTTTTGCCATTTTCTTTTCATCTTTTATTTTCATTATTTTTTCGCCATTTTTTCTTTTTTTTTTTTGAACAAGTCGTGTGACCTCGCATAGTCTTGGATTTGTTGGAGGTGATTGCGACTGCCTTACTCCTTTGATTTGATGAAGGATTATCATTGTGGCGCCATCATCTCTTGATCTCTTGATGGAATAAGGATAATCATTGCGGTTTTGACATTCCTCAACCTTTTGGAGGATAACCATTGTTGTATCCTTAGATGCATACCCTTTTGGTGAGTTTTGAACACTCGATCAAGTTAAATGAACGCTACCCTGCCCCAAGGTTAAAATAAGGGTTTTTATGATTAGAAAAGAAACTCCTACTTCAAGGCCCAAAGGGGTTAACGAGGGTCTATCTCCCTTATATCTCCGGTGTTTGGGGATTTGAAATAATGCCTGTACATCCTCAGTAGGGTTTTTATTCGAAAACACATGATTAGAGATTTTTCATTTTTATCTTTCATCATTCTCCCTCAGCTTTTTTGCATAAGCAAGCAATTAGTAAAGTTGGTATCGTAATGCCAAAATATTTTATGAGTGATAACGAATGGATTACTTCAAGACAAACATAGACAATGTATTATGATTTTCATTCAGAAATTAACAAGTTTTTACATGCTATTGATGCTTAAACACACAAATGAAAAATTACAATGAGAATGCAGTAAGAAACTAAATGGGTGTCGTTGTTGAGGAGACTTGACTCCGTCTGGACTTGTTGAGCTTGAATACTTTCTGCAGTTCCTTCCAAATACTTCAGATTACTTCAAAAAGAACTCCAACGAAGTCACCCATGAATTGTAAACTTTTGCCTTGCTTTAGGGATTCGAGCAATGCGAGTGATGCAATGCTCAAGATAAGAGTACGTCTTGCTTATCCCTCGTGCGGGAGCCCCAAGCATAGATATTGGAATATTAATCACCATTATGAATGGGAAAAAACTTGTATGGTCATCAAACTCAAGAGAGCTTTTGAGGTGAAGAAGACCCAATACTCGAATCTTAACCAATTGGAATTCCAACAAGCAGGGAAACGAATGGGCACAAGGCAATAGAATCACCTCCATTTGTTTCTCATATTCTTCTCATCTCTGTTAACAAGCGGAGGCCACTGAGAAGGAAATTCTGAGAAGAGACAACTGAGATATGAAGTAGAACCTTGAGAATGAGAAGCATTGTGAAGACCACTCTTGATTATCACACTGAAGAAGATTCTGACGAAGTCACCCAAGAATTTGTAATGCTTTAGGGATTCGAGCAATGCGGATGGCGAAATGCTCAAGATAAGAGTGTGTCTTGCTTATCCCTCGTGCGGGAGCCCCAAGCAACTTCCACACATGTACGGGAGGTGATTACCAATTTAGCTTCAATATCCATCATTAGGAGTGAGAGTGGATGATCCTTGCATTTCTTGATATCAGGCACTAGGCACAAACACACAATGTATAAGTCAATGGAGTCACGACCTTCTATGACTTTCAACCTTTTCTCCAAGAGGTCGAACCTTTTGTCAAATTTAATACTTGGAAACTTGAAGACTTCAATGATTTGAATTCTCTTTACCAAGAATAGGAATCTCAACATTATTTCAAACATTCTGATTCATAAGACCTTCTCTTGAGGTGAGATTAACATTGCATTTGGCCTCTGAGGAACTTGTCTCAACTCTTCGTGTCTAAGAGAAAAACTTGAAGAGACTCCATACATTGATTCATGTTACTCCCCATTTCTGGTCTCATCTCAGTCAAAAACCTCATGGAGTTGTTCCATAGTTGATCTTGGAGTCGTGGCGGTGAGAAGTCAAATCTGTTGTTGATCTTAAAATCGGGAAGAAAGGGTCCCACAAGCTTCTGATAGAACCATGAAATGCATGATAGTATGAATGCAATGTTTTCGTTTATGGAGAATCCTAAAGTCTTTCCACACTTTTTCTTTTTTCTCTTATTCTTTTTTCTTTTGGAATCTAAGCTTTGTTTTGTATATAGTATCTTTTCTTTTTATTTTTTTTATTTTTTTTATTTTTTATTTTCTATTTCCTTTTTTCTTTTTCTATTTTTTTTTGGAAATAGACTTTAGGATCCCCCACAAATGAAGTGTATAAAGCAATGATGTTATGCAATGCAAAAGCATGGGATCAAGGTCCATATAATCTTAGTAACCACTGAACAATCCTCTGAATAACTGATATGAAACCTCTGTACAGGCCAAATGTCACAGGATCAAAGGTTCGACGCCTTTTTGAAATACCAGAATATCAAGCACCATGAGAACAAACCAAATAAAGGCCCGACCTCAACTTTGAAGAAGCAATGGTATGTAGGAGCCAAGGTTTCCTGTCCCACCCCAATCTCACGGGTATGAATTCTAGACACGGACAAGTGGTCCCTAATGGTCACTAGGGTCTACAGTTCCCATGGGGTACAAAGTGTTTGAGGCAGCAAGGGTGCCAGACACAGTGTTCCATGAAAGAACCTCGCCCAGTTGTGGTACCCCATGTTGAACTCGATCGTAGCAAGGGTCACGGGAGTCAACATGAGCATCCACGCTAATCCTATGTGTCACTGGCCTGGGTAGTGGGCCTTTTACCTCACACAAACACCCCACCTGCAAAACAGAACAGAAGACCCCAAGGAACACAAAATATAATCCATATGCATGCGGAAAGTAAACATGATATGCAAGCATATATACAAGATATAAACATATAAACACCCAATAAAATAAAACAAACAAAGGCTAGGATCGACACACTAGGAACGGACCAGCACAGGTCTAGAAACATCCCCAGCAGAGTCGCCAGCTGTCGCACGCTCGCGAAAAATGAACAGAGTCGCCACCAATATATTTATCCCATAAGGGAAAGGAATATCAGAAAACCTAACAAAGGAAGGAACAGGGTCTTGCGACCAGAGAATCAAGGTACGGGAGTCGGTTACGCAAGGGGAAGGTATTAGCACCCCTCGCGCCCATCGTACTCGATGGTATCCACCTATATTTGTTTCTATCTAAAGGGTGTATCTATGTCTATGTCTAGATGTGAATGCATGCAAAAGAAATACGGGGAAAAGAAGGATTATTTACAAATGTGCTCGTTCAAGCCCCGCAACTTGATGCCTACGTATCCTTTTCAGGAATCAGAGCGCCGTAGTTCGGCTCACGATTTTCTGTTTGTTTTTGTGTTTTTTAGTTGGGCGGAGTTAACGCTCGCGCTCTTGCATAAGGGATCGACCTAGGATGCAATAGAGCGGAGATAACAGTGCCCTTAAGAAAGGAGAGAATAGAGAGAGTTTGAGTGTTTCGAGGAAATCCCTAAAGCAAGGGAAACTCGAGTTACTCTATGGTTTGTGTTTTTTAGATGTGGGAACTTACGCTCGAATGGTTCCTTAAAGCAAGGGAGATCCAAGCACTCGAACGTTCCCTAAAGCAAGGGACGTTCAAGCTTCCATTCCCTTTTTAAGAATTTTCACTTTGATTATTAGTGTTTTAAGTGTTTTCTTTGTATTTTTTAAAGGGATTTTATTTGAGTATTTTTAGATGTTTTATGTTGCAAAAGAAAAAGAAATGATGAAAGGGGAAACTAGCCTAAGTATTAGCCTAATTGTCATGGTATCTACCTAAGGTTAGGATTTAAAAGAAGCATGAAAAATAAAGCGCTAAGTAGAATATTGAAAATAGCATAAAAGCATGAAATCGAACAAGTCAAAATATAGCACAAAAGTGAATTAAAAGTACTATTATTTTTATGGTTTTTATGAAAGAAATGAGTTCAAAAGATTAATGTCAAAATTAACCTAAAATCTAATTATTTTTATGAGTTTTCTAATGTCAATGATCAACTAAAAATCTAACAAAAAATTAAAGGTTTTATCAACTAAAAATTCTAAAAAAATAACTATTGTGAAAATGAACCTAAATCTACAAATTTAATGGAGTCAGGGGGTGAAAGCTAGAAAAGGGTGTGCAGTCAGGAATAGGGCGCAGGCCTACATACAATTGGCCCCATGGCAGATTTTTTTTGTTTACGTTGAATAAGGGAAGTACGGGCCAGATAGGGGGTAAACAGAAGCAATTCGTGGCCCAAGTCCAGTGATCCATATTAACATGGCTGATTCAGATTTCACATCTAAACCTAACTAATAATCATTAATCAGACCTTATTATAGTGCCATTAATCAGGTTTATGTCACATTCAATCTTAAATTAACTCAATTAATCAAGATTAAAATTAAAATTAAAGAGAAAGAGGATTTAGGGTTATGAAGTGCGACCTTTGGGCTTCTCACGGATTCACTTTCCCTCTTCGTACTCTTCTCTCTCGCGAATGAGCGCGGCGGCCGGCAATCCCCCTCCTTCTCCGATTGAAAACAAGTCCCGAACGCCGATCAGCCTCTCTCTCTCTTCGTCTTCTCCGACGATTTTTACTTGCCGCCATGATCAAACAACATCATCTCATCGTCCTGTCATTTGCTCTCAAATATGAACGGCGCGGCAATTCAACAAGCTCTCTTCTCCGATTACACCATCGCAACGCCGTCGCGACTAACAAAACGCTGCATCGCCTTCCTCCCTCCCTTTTCCACGATTCGAATCCTCGTGTGGTGTTGTGGTTGTTCGCAGCGATTGGCGTTGATGAGACGATGGACACGGTTCAGAGGGAGAGCGTTTTCTGAGATTGAAGAACTGAAGGATGATGATGTTGATAGAAGAAGTTGAATTCGGTTCTGGTTGATGAAGATATACCGAAGCGATACGAAGATGTGGTTCTCAAAATGGAAGAAGTGTGGAGAATCGGTGATGGAACTTCCTGATGAATTGCTTGATGAAGAGAGAAAGATGAAGAGAGGTTCGAGATTCAAGCTTCTGAAATTTACAGGTTTGTTACTTTTTCTTTTTGATCCCTCCTTGCATTTCTGTTATCAATCTCCTTCTTCTCTCTGCTATCATTTTTCTCCCGAATCTGTTTTTTGCAGCATCAGAAAGATGATGATGAAAGTGTGGTGAAGATTGGCACAGAGATGAAGATAATGATGAAAGTGTGATGAGGATGAAGATGATTGAGACAGGTTCGGTTGAAGGGAGAATGAAGGTGGAAGAAAATGATGAAGAAGGTGGAAGATGAAGTTTGAAGAGTGAGAAATGGTGAAGATGATCTCCCTAGATGAATGGAGGTGAAGTCGGTTTATATATGCAGTTGGTGTTTGAAAGTCAGTTACAGGTAAATGGATCTGAGCCCTTGAATCTAGAAGTTCTGTTATGAGGTTAGAGGGTAGAGATTGAATTGACTGTGGTTAGTTATTTCTGTTTTTGATAGCTTTTTCTCTTTGAACTAGGTTGTTAGAGTTAGTTACAAAGTTGTGAACTGAATGGTAGTTAGTTAGAGGTGGTTATTTTCTGTTAGGAATCGGTTAGGTTTGTTATGAAAGTCAATTATGGGAGGTTTGAAGTTAGTTGAAAAAACTGTTAGGACAGTTAGGTTGATTGGTTAGTGAATTATGTTAGGATTGAAGGATTATAACTGTTATTTCTATTATGGCTGTTAGTTTCATTGTGAAATTCTGTTAGTGAATCAAATAGAAAAAGGCCAGTTAAGTGCTGTTGGTAAGTTGGTAGTTCAAGACTGCAGTTGGTGACTATTGGTTCCTAATGCTGAAAACAAGTAGAAACTGAGTTAGTCTTTGTATCGTTTTTTGGTTTATGCAGGTTGTATCAGGCTTGAGCTGGTGATTTTTCCCGAGACATAAGGATTGTCTCGTCACGATTTCGTGGTGATGCAACCAGCTGACCATATTAACGGCGGCAGTACATTCGGAGCAATTAAGAAGCAGCTCTAGGGCTCGGTACCACCAGGTTGCAACATACTCAGTCATGGGATCAGCTTCACGTGCGGAAAGTCTCCAATCTTAAGATCACCACAGGGATTCAATGGTAAGCTTCTGCTTTGAAACTGTTTTTGCTGATTCATGTTGGTTAAAAATTGGTTAACATTCTGTTAGGGAGTTATAGGTAGTAACTGATTCTGTTGGTTAGGAATTGTATCTGTTTTTTTGAAGGTTAGTTAAAACTGTTTGGGGTTTGTTAACTGTTAGAAGATGGGTTTGAATTGGGTATGTAATGTATGTATGGCTTGTATGTATTGTTATGGTATATCTCATGAACTTTGCACTTGGTATTGAACTTGTTGTATTGAACTGTGTTGAGTTGCTTCCTACTGTATATAAAATGGTCCTTGTGTTAATGAACATGTAGGTTACTGAAAGAGAGTTTTAAATGGTGCTTGATGTTGGACACTGTATTGGGCTGATTTTCATGTGTGTTATGTTGATTTCAGGCAGTCATGGTTCAAACAAACTTCGGATACTTGGCACGCACGGCTTCGGCGCGTATCATTCAAAGCAAACTGAAGGCAAAACAGGAACATGGTGGTATTGAAGGCTCATTGGAAATAGGTTTCAAAATAGTGTAAAACCTTGGTCAACTGTAGTCAAAATATGATTTTTTGTAATTTTGTAATAGAGAGTTCTTTTTTTGATAAATGAACGAGATCCCTTTTGTAGTCCAGATTCTGTTTTGATGGACTATGGTATGAATGTAATGGGTTTTGAGCTTTTGTAATGAACATACAAATGAACATGTGTTGGTATTTTGTAATATAACTTGGACCCCTTTGAATGTAATTTGACCATCCTCTCCAATTAATGACTTCTATTTGAATTCCCAATCTTTTTCCCATCTTGCAATGCTGACTCATACAACATCAATGAGATGACAACTCAAGGTAGTTTATTATGGTCTTTGGTCAAAAAGTCCACAAGTTTGCGTATAATCTCCCTATGTCTCTTTTCATCAATGTATCAATAACCACGCTTGTGCTTGAGATAAAAATCTTCAAAGCCTAAGTTGAGGGACTCAATTGTATGACAATACCTCCTTTCCAAGAAAGCACCTTAAGAACCTCAATCCATTTATTCTTTGACCTTTAAAATCAAACCAAACACTTGTAATAGAAGAAATCTGCCCGAGCGAGTCAAAGTCTTGAACTACTGTATGACCATTGTAACAAAAGACTTGATGAGACGCGCGCGAGCTCAAAACCCTAATTAAAGAGTATTGATTCAAATGACTAGGGAAATAGACCCTAATCCATGACAAATGATCCCATGCTTTGTATATGTTTATTTGATGAATGAATGCATGATGCGTTATATAACCTAATGGGAGGTATGTACATGAGCTTGTGAAATGCATAAGCCTAAGCCAGATAAAATTGAAAGGGTAGGACAAATTTGGGGTATGACAGCCTCATGGAAGGTAGTAGAGGTTGTTACGAACCATCGTGATAACGCTATTACTTTCAATAGTGAGTGTCTATAGAAGCTGAATGGCCTAGAACCCTTTTAACCCATCTAAGCCTTTTTAGGATGTAGTGCAGAAACGAGATCAAGTACCAATTTGAGCTTGTTGTCATGCGATACTACGCTCAGACGAGGTCTTTTTAGGCATATTATTGGCGCCCATGAGCAATTGTGCGTGCCGGTAATATCCGATAGAAGATTGAAAACTCTGGGAACCTTTGTAGAACCCGATCGGCAGGTACAAAACTCCTTAGATCATACCTTTTGGGATGGTTAGACCCATGGCTCCATGCTCGTGACGTCGAACCTTTGAACTATGATCTTATGTGACCTTGCATGCTCTTGGTTGTGGTTGATGCATAAACCATGCATTCATGCATCCATGAAAACTCTTTTTTTTTTTATTTTCAAGGAACTTAGAGGTCTTTCCTTGTAAACATCATAAGTTTCATCAAACTCAATGGATCTTGGGTGTTGATGGGGTGAAAAATCTAATCCACCAAAATGGATGATTGATTTTGATGATAACTTAATCGAAGCTTTAGTCCAATGTTGAGTGTTTTCAAGTTAATATCTTAAGTTCCTTGAAACTCAAAAATAAAAAACAAAAAAACAAATCATCTGCATTGCATGCATCATTCTGCATTTGGTTCTGCTTTCTAAAGAAGTTTTCCAGAGCCTTATTTCCTTTCTCCTGGTATCATCAGTACAACGCTCGTGCTAAGAAGAAATGGAAAGTATCAAACAAGAGATTCTCGAGCTCCGTGAAGAGGTGGTTACTCTGAAGGCTGGTATGAAGCATCTAACTACTCTGGTCGAGGCTCTAGTTGCTGCCCAAGTCAATCCTCCTATGATGGAAGAAAGGATGGCAAAAGTCTTTCTTGAAACTATGAACTCATTCTTTCCCAAGGGGACGGTAGTCAGTACACCTGCTGACTTCCACAGAGAGGTGGATATGAAAGCGCTTCTAGAAAAGGATGTCCGAAAGAAATGTTTGTTTGAAGAAGGTAACTCAGCTGGTAGTGTGAAGAAGTTTGGTAATGACTTTTCAAAGAAGATAATCAGGGGAGGAAACAATCATCATCAACATCAGAATGTTTCCTATGTCATTCCTGTATCCAATTCAGTTCATGCAATCCCAGATTATCAGCAGAGTACTCGTCAACAAGATTCTCCACCGAACGAGCAAAATCAACCTCAAAAGGGGAATTTTGATCCTATCCCCATGACTTACGCAGAATTGTTCCCTGCTCGAATTCATAAGAATTTGGTTCAGACAAGGTCACCACCTCCAATTCCCGAGAAGATCCCTTGGTGGTACAATGCTAATGTCACTTGTGCTTTTCATCAGAATGCTCCTGGACATGACTTAGATAATTGTTGGCCTCTAAAAAATGAAGTTCAAAGATTAATCCATGCTGGTATTTTGACTTTCCAAGATGTTGGTTATGATGTTCAAGCCAATTCTTTGCCAAAGCATGATTGAGTCACTATTGATGGTAGCCTGAAGCTCGAAAGATGTTTCGTTCAGCATATGCCCAGATGGAGAGAGTTTTTCTCAGTTTTTAGTATTCTTATTGATTTCCATTTGTAATATTTCTTGTTTTTCAATGCATTGTTTGCATGTAGAAACTTGTTTATTTTTGAATGTTATTGCTAACACAATGATAATGTCTGTCTTGAAGTAATCCATTCGTTTCACTCATGTTTATTTATTTTCATGCATTATGATACCAATTACTTTTGCCAAAATCTTGCTTACGCAAAGATTGGAGGGAGGATGATGATCTGAAAACGCAAAATTTCTGGTTGTATGCTTTTGAATAAGACCCTGCTGATGATGTACAGGCATTGTTTCAAATCCCAAACACCGGAGATATAAGGAAGATAATCCCTTGTTAACCCCTTTGAGCCTTGAAGTAGGAGTTTCTTTTCTAAATGAAAAAAACCCTAATTTTTAACCTGGGGCAGGGTAGTGTTCAGTTGATTTGACCAAGTGTTCATATTTCAAAAAGGATTGTGCATCCAAAGGTCAAGCATGTCATATCCACATCAATGTTTGGATCATGGAAAACCAAAATGGTTATTCCCAGCGCATCAAAAGGCTGGAAAATGTGAAACCACAATGGTTATCCTTCATCCGCCAAGAAATGAGGCAGTCACAACCCTCTCAACAAGTCAAGACAAAGTCAATATCACACGATTTGTTCAAATCAAAAGAATGAATAAAAAGAGAAAAGAAAAGAAAAGAAAAAAAGCTCGCTAAGTCAAAAACTTGAAAACAAGTGACTTAGGCAAAAGTTAGAGCATCCCGCTGGACGACCAATTCAAAAGAATTAGTCCAGGCAAAAGTTAGGGAAAATAAAAAAAAAAAAGAGAAAAGAGTGAAAAGTGAAAAGAAAGGACTACAAAGCAAAAGTCCTCAAAAATGAACAAATCTGTGTGAATACAAAAATGAAGACAAAAGGGTGACTGCTACTCCAAGAAAGCTTCATCAGGTCCTTAATGGCACAAAATCCTTTTGAGAGATGAATACTCATGTTGAGTTAACTGAACATAGGACTGGAGAACATCACGAAGTGGGGGTGGGCTAAATAAACTTTGAGCCTAAAAATCTTTTTTTCTGAAAACCGTGAACCAGGCCACGTTACAACCCTCAAAAGTCCTAATTGAAGCAGGGTTTATTTCGAAAGCATACTTAAACAAGAAAGCGTTCCTGACTCCTATCGGTTATGCTGAAAACTTGTGTTGGTATCATATTGTCATACCCCAAATTTGTCCTACCCTTTCACTTTCATCTGGCTTAGATTTTGCATTCATGTACATACATCCCACTAGGTCATTTAACATAACATGCACCATTAACCAACAAAATTGGCATTGGGATCAAGGATCCTAAATTACTAAGGGTTCATAGTGATCTTGAGGTGTACATATCAAATAACACTTATTCGTCTTGTGCTTCTTGGAGCATTGGACCGTGGAAGCACGGTTTGGATTCGTGGTTACTGTGTACTTCAGGTCAAGGCTTTCCTCTATGTTTCAAATATTATCTTCAATAAGGAATTTCGTCAAGACAAAATGGGACCCATGGATTAATTTGCAAAGTGTAAGTGAGAGTATAAGAAGTGGAGAATTTGAATTGGAATTGAAGCACGTTGAGGGAAATATAAATTCAAAGTTCATTTCAAGTTCTTACAAAAAGAATTTATTACAAGATTCAAGTCCATGGTTGCACGAAGAGAAAAGTTATACAAAAATACATTGGACTCCTACTTCCTAAAAGCCTTTTGTTTCCATCATAATTTCATCAATACAATGTTGCACCATGCCATTGTATCTTGGAAAGATTACACACAAAAAAAAGGGAGTTACATATCAGTATCTCATCTAAACAAGATTCTGTTACTATTCAACTTCATTCACAAAGAGATGTTCTGTTACAAGTTCAAATGTTCATACCAAAAACCCGAATCCATTACAAAAACCATTACAAAAGGCCAAATTACAATTCAACATTCCATGATGATTCAAAGTGAACCAAGTTTCTAAGTTCAGAACCATTGCAAAATCCATACAAAAAAAAAGCCATTCTTCAATCCCATTACAATTTCAATTGCCATTACATACATGGAGAAAATTCATACAAAAAAGAAGAGTCTATACAAAGTTAAATAGGATTCCTTGTCATGATATTCAAGCTGTTGTCATCATAATTCCATCTTCATCGTCCTAACGTCATGATCATCGCGTCTCCGTGTATCTCACTTTACCAAGCCTGTTTCAACAAGCCATTAGTTGTAGTGAAAAAAAAGCTAAACCTGCTATGTACAGAAAATATAACCAGGAGCAATTGTCATGTACATTCAAATGCCAACTCAAAATTACCTTTCATAAAACCATACTATGTCATCCAGCTGCTGCATAACCTGACCTTCATCAAAGGCCATTTCGGTACCGGCAATATTCAGTTGGGTGCAAACAAGGCAGAACACATCAACTCACCACCTCATAACAGAAACGAAACAAAAC
This sequence comes from Vicia villosa, assembly GCF_029867415.1. Lineage (NCBI taxonomy): Eukaryota > Viridiplantae > Streptophyta > Magnoliopsida > Fabales > Fabaceae > Vicia > Vicia villosa. The sequence continues at coordinate 54,739,575 of NC_081185.1, forward strand.
TTCTGGTTCTGGAATAGAGGCTCTGGGTATCTTCTTCATCTCGCCCCACTCCTCAACTCTCTCCGATTCCACTCTCTTCAATGGATTCACTAACAAAAAATGGAAAAAACAGAGCTAACCATTGCAAGGCCAAGGGACCTGCTGTGTTCAATTCAAAAAACCGTGACCCTGCAACATATACGTATTCGTGCTCTTCAAGGAAAATCTATACCAGTCCCTGAGAACTCGCCGCAACCAGAATACATCAAGTTCATCACGGTTCAGCATAAAAAAAAAAGGCAACACAAAAGACTCACAGCAATACGTTCAGGCGGTTCTAGCATTGCATTTTTTTATGTTTCAAGCTTATCATCAAGATAACCAAAACAGAAAATTACAAACCTTTAACTAACAATCAAATACCTCCATCATTTGCTATCAATTCCCAAAACAATAAAACCGTATCATTCGAGTCGTTGTGTTGTGCCAACCAATCCACAAACAGCCCTGCAACACATACAAAACCATGTTCAGAACCTTCATCACTTCAAGTTCCACTTCATAATTCCATATTCATTCACAAATCATACCTGCACATGAGCCAACAACCTTGTAAAACCATTCAAAACAAAATCCACATAGCCATAAGTCAAAAACCAAAATAAGTCTTACTAACAGCCTTGCATTCAAGCACTATTTCCAATCCACATTATCATACATGCACATTGCAATTCCAACACTACACAAAACAAAAATAAACCAAAAGAACACGTCAAGATCAGTTCAGCCAAGGACACATGTTCATATCAGTTCAAATCTAAGAGACAAAATGAAAAATCTGAGCTACACATTCTGTTCAGAATAAAACCTTACACAACTACCTTTGAACCACCTTCTAACTAACTGAAACAGAATCAGTAAACAAAAATCTGAGTTTAACTGACCTGAGGAGAACCTTCAATCGACATAAAACTCAGAATCTCCTTCACCATTCCTCCAATCTTCAAAATCTCAGTCATATAACAGGACCTCTTCATTCGTCTCTTCTTCTTCCTCAAACTCAGAACCTCCTCGTCATCATTGATCCACTCTTCAAAAAGCCACTGCATCTACTTGTATCAAAGTCAACGGCAATCGGTCCCTCTATCAATTCACGCCATTCCAAATTCGCATAAAACCGAGCCAAACCTTCCAAGCAATTCTGCAGCCATGAACAAAAGATCAAGCAATGGAAATAGGAGAAGAAACAGAATTTTGTGTAACAGAAATAGGCTTTCATTTACCTTGTATCCGATCTCGACCCTTCAATCACGTAACTGACTTGTTCAATTCAAAGGCTGGGATTCACTTCACCCTGTGAAAAGAAATTCAAAACAGGACTCAAGCTCAACCATAACTAACTTTCCTAACAACCAAAACAGAAATAACAAACTTCTAAACAACCTAACAGCACTAACAGAATTGTAACTAACTTTTTAAACTCCCAGAACAGAAAACTAACATATAACTGAATCAATCCTCACTCTCCATTCATAACCAACCTCAGTCAATCCAATGGCTCACATCCTCCCTCTGCCACCTATATAGTCTTCTCTTCCCTCCACAATCCAAGGCTACACGCACCATAATCATCACTTCACTCCATTCTTCATCCTCCACCTTCACATCTTCTCTTCCCACGCACCATTCACCATTCTCTCATCTTCACCACCTATCATTCATTACTTCTCTTCTGCAACTCCTTCACCTTCACATCCCTCAACCTCACTCAAAGCTCACCAATCTACCATTGATAGAGCTTCAACGTTTGAAGCTCTTATCAGTCGAGCTTAGCCCCTGCGACTACACCGTCTCCTTCATCAATCTTCACGCAACCTTCTTTATCTCTGCAATTTCTCATCTTCTCTACAACCTACACACTGAGTTTATCTCTCAGCCTCAATCCTCTCAACGCACCACAACAACAACGGTCTCAGTGATACCACTATCGCGTTTTCGCTCCCTCTAATTCGTATTCAGATTCAACACAATACTCACGATTCACAAAGATTCGTTGATACCAAAACAGAAGAAGAATAAAGAAGAAGAAGGAGTAGAAGAAGAAACGAGAATTAGGAAACAAGAGCAAAAGATTGAGGTGCGCTTACTTGAATTTCGCGTTACCGGCGACAATCCTTATCGCATCATCTTCATCTTCATCAACACAGATTGAGACGGCGATGAGATTTGGACGGCGGCGGAAGGATCATTGAGAGGACTCCGCCGCGGATGTCATTGATCGCTTGAAGCTGAGAGAAATCCGAGATTGAGGCGGAGAGATGAGAGGATGTTGTCCCGATCTTCACTCACGGCGAAAGGGTTGATCTGAGAAGAGATGACCGAACGGAGAGGGAGAGTGTGAGGCGGAGAACGGCCTTGAGTTCGTCGGAGAAGACAAGTTCTTCGTCACCGCCGCCGTCTGAGCAAAGGAGGGGAGAAGAAGCCGATGCGTCACAAGTAATCTACCCTAACTCCTCTTCTCATTTCATTTTCATGTTATTTTTATTTTAATTTTTTTTTTCATTAATCCAAAAATCTGAATGAAAAGAATGTAAAAAATTTGGACTAAATCAAAGTCAGCATTGGGCCATACGAATCACTATTCACGCCCCTCTTTGGCCTTCAATTTTTTTGGCTAAACAATTAGAACAAAAACAACCCTGATGGGTCATTCTTTGGGCCTGCGCCCAGTATACTATCTGCACCCTTCATTTCAGTCATCACCCCCCTGTGTGCATATTTTCATGTTAAATTTAAGTTCTTTTTTTTATATAGTTTTGTATGCTAATTTTAGGTGATACAAATCATAAAATCAATATAAAAATCGCTTTGTTTTCTAGACCATTTTAGGATTTAGTTTTGGTCCTTGACTCATTTCTTTCATAAAAAAACCATAAAAGTAAATAGTACCTTTAATTCACTTTTGTGCTATATTTTCTACTTGTTCTTTTTATGCTCTTATGCTATTTTCATATATTCTACTTAGTGCTTTATTTCGCATGTTCCTTTTAAATCCTAACCTTAGGTAGAAACCATGATAACAATAAGTAGAATTCCCCATTCATATTAGGCTAGTTCTTTTTCTTTTACACCATAAAACACTCTAAAAATACTTGAATGAACTCCCATAAAAAACACCAAGAAAACTCATAAAAAATGACTAATAAATACTTTGACTAATAAAAGGGAATGGAAACTTGAAACTTCCCTTGCTTAAGGGATGTTCGAGTGCTTGAAGCTCCCTTGCTTAAGGGTTCTATTCAGGCGTAAGTTCCCAACGTAAAAAATACAAACCAAAGAGTAACTCAAGTTTCCCTTGCTTAAGGGATTTTCTCGAAACACTCAAACTCTCTCTCTCTTCTCTCGCTTTCTTAAGGGCACCGTTATTTCCGCTCCATTGCATCCTAGGCTGTCCCCTTGTGCAAGAGCGCGAACGTTAACGCCGCCCAACTAAAAAACACAAAAACAAACAGAAAATATGGAGCCGAACTACGGCGCTCTGATTCCTGAAAAGGATACGTAGGCATCAAGTCGCGGGGCTTGAACGAGCACACTTGTAAATATTCCTTCTTTTCCCCGTATTCATTTTGCATTCATTTCGAATTTAGACATAGACATAGTACACACCCTTTAGATAGAAACAAACATAGGTGGATACCATCGAGTACGATGGGCGCGAGGGGTGCTAATACCTTCCCCTCGCGTAACCGACTCCCGTACCTTGATTCTCTGGTCGCAAGACCCTGTTCCTTCCTTTGTTAGGTTTTCTGATATCCCTTTCCCTTATGGGATAAATATATTGGTGGCGACTCTGATTCCATTTTTCGCGAGCGTGCGACAGCTGGCGACTCTGCTGGGGATGTTGCTAGACCTGTTGCTGGTCCATCCTTAGTGATTCGATCCTAGCCTGCGTTTGTTTGTTTATTTACTGGGTGTTTACTTGTTCTTATGTCTATACCTTGTATATATGTTTGCATGCTTATTCTTTGCTTGCATATCATGTTTATTTCTGTTTGCACATCATGCATATGGATTATATTCTGTGTTCCTTGGGGTCTTCTGTTCTGTTTTGCAGGTGGGGGGTTGTGTGAGGTAAAAGGCCCACTACCCAGGCCAAGTGACACATAGGATTAGCGTGGATGCTCATGTTGACTACCGTAGCGCTTGCTATGGATGAGTTCAATATGGGGTACCACAACTGGGCGAGGTTCTTTCATGGAACACTGTGTCTGGCACGCTTGCTGCCTCAAACACTTTGTACCCCATGGGAACTGTAGACCCTAGTGACCATTAGGGACCACTTGTCCGTGTCTAGACTACATACCCGTGAGATTGGGGTGGGACAGGAAACCTTGACTCCTACATACCTTTGGCTCTTCATATTTGAGGTCGGACCTTTATTTGGTCTGTTCTCATGGTGCTTGATATTCTGGTATTCCAAAAAGGCGTCGAACCTTTGATCCTGTGACATTTGACCTACAAAGGCTTTACATCAGTCATTCAGAGGATTGCATAGATTGCTACTCAGATTATATGGACCTTGATCCCATGCCTTTGCATTGCATAACATCATTCCTTCATCCACTTCATTTGTGGGGGATCCTAAAGTCTATTTCCAAAAAAAAAAGAGGAAATAGAAAAGCAGAAAAAAAAAAGAAAAGATACTCCATATAAAACAAGGCCTTGATTTCAAAAAAGAGATAAAAAAAAAAAAAAAAAAAAGAAGGAAAAAACAAAAGTGTGTGGAAAGACTTTAGGATCCCTTGGAAATGAAACACATTGCATTCATACTATCATGCATCTCATGGTTCTATCAGAAGCTTGTGGGGGCCTTTTCTACTCAAATTCTGACTTCAGCAACACAATTGACTTCTCACCGTTACGTGCTCAAATGTTGATATTGGAACAACTCTGTGGGTTTTAAATGAGATGAGAACAGAAATGGAGACTGACATGAATCAGTGTATGGAGGTTATTCAAGTGTTTTCTCTTTGACATGAAGAACTGAGACATGTTCCTCAGAGGCCTAATGGAATGTTGATCTCACCCATGAGAAGGTCTTATGTATCAGAATGTTTGAAGTAATGTTGAGATTCCTATTCTTGGTAAAGAGAAATCACATCATTAAAGTTTGCAAGTTTCCAATTATGGAAATTGACAAAAGGTTCCACCTATTGGAGAAAAGATTGAAATTCATAAAAAGTCGTGACTCCACTGATTCAGATGTTGTTGGTTTGTGCCTAATGCCTGATATCAAGAAATTCAAGCATCATCCACTCTCACTCCTAATGATGGATATTGAAGCTAGATTGGTAATCATCTCCTGTACATGTGTGGAAGTTGCTTGGGGGCTCCCGATCGAGGGATAAGCAAGACGTACTCTTATCTTGAGCATTGTATCATTCGCATTGCTCGAATCCCTAAAGCACTACAAATTCTTTGGTGACTTCATCGGAATATTATTCCGTGTGATAATCAAGAGTGTTTTTCACAATGCTTCTCATTCTCAAGGTTCTACTTCATATATCAGTTACCTTTTCTCAGGATCTCCCTCTCAATGGCCTTGCTAGTTAACAGAGACAAGAAGAACATGAGAAACAAATTGATGTGATTCTATTGCCTTGTGCTCATTCGTTTCCCTGCTTGTTGGAATTCCAATTGGTTAAGATTCGAGTATTGGGTCTTCTTCACCACAAAAGATCTTCTCAATTTGATGATCGTACAAGGTCCTTTCATTTATGATGGCGATTACTACTCTAGCAAACTATGCTTGGGGCTCCCGCACGAGGGATAAGCAAGACGTACTCTTATCTTGAGCATTGCATCACTCGCATTGCTCGAATCCCTAAAGCGAGGCAAAAGTTTACGACTCATGGGTGACTTCGTTGGAGTTCTCTTTTGAAGTAATCCGAAGTGGTTGGAAGGAAATGAAGAAAGTATTCGAGATCAGCAAGTCCAGACGGAGACAAGTCTCCTCAACAACGACACCCATTTAGTTTCTTACTGCATTCTCATTGTAACATTTCATTGTTTGTTTAAGCATTTATAGCATGTAAAAACTTGTTAATTTCTGAATGAAAATAAAAATACATTGTTTATGTTCGTCTTGAAGCAATCCATTCGTTTTCACTCATAAAATGTTTTTGGCATTACGATACCAACTTTACTAATCGCTTGCTTATGCAAAGAGCAGAGGGAGAATGATGAAAAATAAAATGCAAAATCTCTAACCATGTGTTTTTGAATAAAACCCTACTGAGGATGTACAGGCATTATTTCAAATCCCCAAACACCGGAGATATAAGGGAGATAGACCCTCGTCAACCCCTTTGAGCCTTGAAGTAGGAGTTTCTTTTCTAATCATAAAAAACCCTTATTTTAACCCTGGGGGCAGGGTAGTGTTCATTTAACTTGATCGAGCGTTCAGAACTCACCAAAAGGGTATGCATCTAAGGATACAACAATGGTTATCCTTCAAAAGGTTGAGGAATGTCAAAACCGCAATGATTATCCTTATTCCATCAAGAGATCAAAAGATGATGATACCACAATGGTAATCCTTCATCAAATCAAAGGAGTGAGGCAGTCGCAATCACCTCCAACGAATCAAAGACTATGCGAGGTCACACGACTTGTTCAAAAGAAAAAAGAGCAAAAAAAAAAAATGGCGAAAAATAATGAAAATAAAAGATGAAAAAGAAAATGGCGAAAGAAAAAAGATGATGAAATTGCCAAGCAAGAACAAAGTCGTGTGATCATGAATCGGAAGAATAAAAGGTGAGCGACCGCCATGTCCAAAGAACCTCATTGATTCCTCAACCACTCCAAATTCCTTGTGAGGAATGAACACTCATGTCAAGTTAACTGAACATAGGATTGGAGAACATCATGAAGGGGGTGGGTACAAATAATTTTGAGCCTAAAAATCCTTTGTTTCCAAAACCGTGAACCTGGCCAAGTTACAACCCTTAAAAGTCCTAATTGAAGTAGGGTTTATTTTGAAAGCGCACTCCGATGAGATAGTGTTTAACTGACTCCCAATGAAGCGAGACTCATATCCATGTTGGTATCGTACGTTTGCCTTATCTTCCATATGAAAAATCGAGGTTGTGTCAATTAGTGATTCAGTCACAAGAGGTCGCAACCTCATTTCAATAAAAAGTTTCGTTAAACTTCAAGACTAACATAGGCTTTGCATTAGAATCATCATTCTTAGAATTAACATTCTTTTGCATGCAAAATATGTGCTTAACATCAAGGAAATTTTCAAGGATGAGAATCAATGAGCAACTTGAGCATGTCAAAATACAAGAGACTTGAGAACTCCGAGGAGTAAAAGCTAATCACTTCAAATGTTGACCATCAAGGGGCAGGTTCTCTAAAGAAATCCGTCGGGCATGAACAGTTGATGCGTTCTTTGATTACTCTATGAGGAAGAGTTTGAAGACTCCGTTGAGCGTGGTAAAGTTGTCTCCATGTTCGTGTGACTTCAAAACAAAGAAGCTTAGGGATTCCAGTAAGATGTACCTAATCAGGGGCAATTAAGTCGAGGTTTGACCTCTCAAATCCGGCATATCTGGGGAAATCATGTCGATAAATCTCTTCAAGCTTTGACCAATCTGGGGCAGTTACGTCGAGATTTGACAAATCTCTCCAAGGATCCACAGGGGCAATTTCCTTCATGGGTCATGAAACTTGGGGCACGATCTTCTGAGTTTTATTGTCCCCTCCCTAATCATAGGAGTTTATTTCTCCTAGAACCTTGGTCTCTCCCCAAGCATGGAGTTTATTTCTCCCGAGAGTTTGTTCCATTCCTCAAGCATAGGAGTTTATTTCTCCTAGGAGTTGTCCTACTTCCCTAACCAAGGCTCATCACTTGAATTTCTCATCCCCAACATGGTGAATCGAGGGAATCTCCTCAAGCTGAAAATCCTTCAAGCAGTGGCACATGGTGAGAGGTCAGAAATCGTTCTTCAAGTCAAAGAAAAGTGCATCTTACAAACCAAAGTCCAATATCTATTGGCACCTCCACATGATTCTTAACACTAAGGGGATTCTCCCTGGTGTTTATCACTCTAATGCCTTTATTTGGCACTCTGCATATAGTTTCCATTGCATATAACATTGCATCCTCAAAAGCGTAGCATATCCATCAAAATGGAGCATTACGCCATAGAAAAATTCAGAAATGCATACAAAGCATAAGCCAGATAATACAAATCAACGCTCAATCAAGACAATGATACATCCCCACATAAAATGTCCTTACAAACCCCAATTGATATCTGCTACTCCATTACAAATCTCCTCCACCCACGGTGCCGATACTCGGTTTTCTCAATTCCCAATCCCTATCCTCAGTGTTTTCGATAATCTTCTCGTGCTCCGGCCTCATTGTTTATCCTCATCTCTTTTCATTCCTGTGGATCGTAGGTCCGTTGACCTTATCCTCATTCTTTTCATTCTTGTGGATCGTAGGTCCGTTGACCTTATCCTCATTCTTTTCATTCTTGTGGATCGTAGGTCCGTTGACCTTATCCTCATCCTTTGCATTCTTGTGGATCGTAGGTCCGTTGACCTTATCCTCATCTTTTGCATTCTTGTGGATCGTAGGTCCGTTGACCTTATCCTCATCTTTTTCATTCCTTGTGGATCGTAGGTCCGTTGACCTTATCCTCATCTTTTTCATTTCCTATGGATCGTAGGTCCGTTGACCTTATCCTTATCTTTTTCATTTCTTGTGGATCGTAGGTCCGTTGACCTTATCCTCATCTTTTTCATTTCTTGTGGATCGTAGGTCCGTTGACCTTATCCTCATGTTTTCATTCCTGTGGATCGTAGGTCCGTTGACCTTATCCTTATCTTTTTCATTTCTTATGGATCGTAGGTCCGTTGACCTTATCCTCATCTTTTCATTCTTGTGGATCGTAGGTCCGTTGACCTTATCCTCATCTTTTCATTCTTGTGGATCGTAGGTAAGTTGACCTTATCCTCATATTTTCATTCTTGTGGATCGTAGGTCCGTTGACCTTATCCTCATCCTTTGCATTCTTGTGGATCGTAGGTCCGTTGACCTTATCCTCACCTTTTCATTCTTGTGGATCGTAGGTCCGTTGACCTTATCCTCATCTTTTCATTCTTGTGGATCGTAGGTCCGTTGACCTTATCCTCATCTTTTCATTCTTGTGGATCGTAGGTCCGTTGACCTTATCCTCATCCTTTGCATTCTTGTGGATCGTAGGTCCGTTGACCTTATCCTCACCTTTTCATTCTTGTGGATCGTAGGTCCGTTGACCTTATCCTCATCTTTTCATTCTTGTGGATCGTAGGTCCGTTGACCTTATCCTCATCTTTTCATTCTTGTGGATCGTAGGTCCGTTGACCTTATCCTCATCTTTTCATTCTTGTGGATCGTAGGTCCGTTGACCTTATCCTCATCTTTTCATTCTTGTGGATCGTAGGTCCGTTGACCTTATCTTCATCTTTTCTTTCTTGTGGATCGTAGGTCCGTTGACCTTATCCTCATCTTTTTCATTTCCTGTGGATCGTAGGTCCGTTGACCTTATCCTCATCTTTTTCATTCTTGTGGATCGTAGGTCTGTTGACCTTATCCTCATCTTTTTCATTTCCTGTGGATCGTAGGTCCGTTGACCTTATCCTCATCCTTTGTATTCTTGTGGATCGTAGGTCCGTTGACCTTATCCTCATCTTTTTCATTTCCTGTGGATCGTGGGTCCGTTGACCTTATCCTCATCTTTTTTCATTCTTGTGGATCGTAGATCCTATCATTCCATCGAACCCGTATTTTCAAATCACAGTTTCATACAACAATCATTTCCATTGAGAACCTTGTATTGGCACCTTGGCTACGTTACAAGCTATCCCCATTCAATCCATTACTCAGCATAAATTCTTCCACCAGAAAAAACAAAAATTCTCTTTCCCCAGCAGATATCAAAACAAAAAAATAAAAGGATATCATTTACACCATCTTCTCTTTAGGACAAATTTCTGGTACTTTGATATTTAATCTTCTTCTACTCCGAATGTTCGAAAGGCTGGCGCCAATCTCACCTTCGAGTATAAGACGATTAAATAGGGGCAGCTGTCATACCCCAAATTTGTCCTACCCTTTCACTTTCATCTGGCTTAGATTTTGCATTCATGTACATACATCCCACTAGGTCATTTAACATAACATGCACCATTAACCAACAAAATTGGCATTGGGATCAAGGATCCTAAATTACTAAGGGTTCATAGTGATCTTGAGGTGTACATATCAAATAACACTTATTCGTCTTGTGCTTCTTGGAGCATTGGACCGTGGAAGCACGGTTTGGATTCGTGGTTACTGTGTACTTCAGGTCAAGGCTTTCCTCTATGTTTCAAATATTATCTTCAATAAGGAATTTCGTCAAGACAAAATGGGACCCATGGATTAATTTGCAAAGTGTAAGTGAGAGTATAAGAAGTGGAGAATTTGAATTGGAATTGAAGCACGTTGAGGGAAATATAAATTCAAAGTTCATTTCAAGTTCTTACAAAAAGAATTTATTACAAGATTCAAGTCCATGGTTGCACGAAGAGAAAAGTTATACAAAAATACATTGGACTCCTACTTCCTAAAAGCCTTTTGTTTCCATCATAATTTCATCAATACAATGTTGCACCATGCCATTGTATCTTGGAAAGATTACACACAAAAAAAAGGGAGTTACATATCAGTATCTCATCTAAACAAGATTCTGTTACTATTCAACTTCATTCACAAAGAGATGTTCTGTTACAAGTTCAAATGTTCATACCAAAAACCCGAATCCATTACAAAAACCATTATAAAAGGCCAAATTACAATTCAACATTCCATGATGATTCAAAGTGAACCAAGTTTCTAAGTTCAGAACCATTGCAAAATCCATACAAAAAAAAAGCCATTCTTCAATCCCATTACAATTTCAATTGCCATTACATACATGGAGAAAATTCATACAAAAAAGAAGAGTCTATACAAAGTTAAATAGGATTCCTTGTCATGATATTCAAGCTGTTGTCATCATAATTCCATCTTCATCGTCCTAACGTCATGATCATCGCGTCTCCGTGTATCTCACTTTACCAAGCCTGTTTCAACAAGCCATTAGTTGTAGTGAAAAAAAAGCTAAACCTGCTATGTACAGAAAATATAACCAGGAGCAATTGTCATGTACATTCAAATGCCAACTCAAAATTACCTTTCATAAAACCATACTATGTCATCCAGCTGCTGCATAACCTGACCTTCATCAAAGGCCATTTCGGTACCGGCAATATTCAGTTGGGTGCAAACAAGGCAGAACACATCAACTCACCACCTCATAACAGAAACGAAACAAAACTTCTGGTTCTGGAATAGAGGCTCTGGGTATCTTCTTCATCTCGCCCCACTCCTCAACTCTCTCCGATTCCACTCTCTTCAATGGATTCACTAACAAAAAATGGAAAAAACAGAGCTAACCATTGCAAGGCCAAGGGACCTGCTGTGTTCAATTCAAAAAACCGTGACCCTGCAACATATACGTATTCGTGCTCTTCAAGGAAAATCTATACCAGTCCCTGAGAACTCGCCGCAACCAGAATACATCAAGTTCATCACGGTTCAGCATAAAAAAAAAAGGCAACACAAAAGACTCACAGCAATACGTTCAGGCGGTTCTAGCATTGCATTTTTTTATGTTTCAAGCTTATCATCAAGATAACCAAAACAGAAAATTACAAACCTTTAACTAACAATCAAATACCTCCATCATTTGCTATCAATTCCCAAAACAATAAAACCGTATCATTCGAGTCGTTGTGCTGTGCCAACCAATCCACAAACAGCCCTGCAACACATACAAAACCATGTTCAGAACCTTCATCACTTCAAGTTCCACTTCATAATTCCATATTCATTCACAAATCATACCTGCACATGAGCCAACAACCTTGTAAAACCATTCAAAACAAAATCCACATAGCCATAAGTCAAAAACCAAAATAAGTCTTACTAACAGCCTTGCATTCAAGCACTATTTCCAATCCACATTATCATACATGCACATTGCAATTCCAACACTACACAAAACAAAAATAAACCAAAAGAACACGTCAAGATCAGTTCAGCCAAGGACACATGTTCATATCAGTTCAAATCTAAGAGACAAAATGAAAAATCTGAGCTACACATTCTGTTCAGAATAAAACCTTACACAACTACCTTTGAACCACCTTCTAACTAACTGAAACAGAATCAGTAAACAAAAATCTGAGTTTAACTGACCTGAGGAGAACCTTCAATCGACATAAAACTCAGAATCTCCTTCACCATTCCTCCAATCTTCAAAATCTCAGTCATATAACAGGACCTCTTCATTCGTCTCTTCTTCTTCCTCAAACTCAGAACCTCCTCGTCATCATTGATCCACTCTTCAAAAAGCCACTGCATCTACTTGTATCAAAGTCAACGGCAATCGGTCCCTCTATCAATTCACGCCATTCCAAATTCGCATAAAACCGAGCCAAACCTTCCAAGCAATTCTGCAGCCATGAACAAAAGATCAAGCAATGGAAATAGGAGAAGAAACAGAATTTTGTGTAACAGAAATAGGCTTTCATTTACCTTGTATCCGATCTCGACCCTTCAATCACGTAACTGACTTGTTCAATTCAAAGGCTGGGATTCACTTCACCCTGTGAAAAGAAATTCAAAACAGGACTCAAGCTCAACCATAACTAACTTTCCTAACAACCAAAACAGAAATAACAAACTTCTAAACAACCTAACAGCACTAACAGAATTGTAACTAACTTTTTAAACTCCCAGAACAGAAAACTAACATATAACTGAATCAATCCTCACTCTCCATTCATAACCAACCTCAGTCAATCCAATGGCTCACATCCTCCCTCTGCCACCTATATAGTCTTCTCTTCCCTCCACAATCCAAGGCTACACGCACCATAATCATCACTTCACTCCATTCTTCATCCTCCACCTTCACATCTTCTCTTCCCACGCACCATTCACCATTCTCTCATCTTCACCACCTATCATTCATTACTTCTCTTCTGCAACTCCTTCACCTTCACATCCCTCAACCTCACTCAAAGCTCACCAATCTACCATTGATAGAGCTTCAACGTTTGAAGCTCTTATCAGTCGAGCTTAGCCCCTGCGACTACACCGTCTCCTTCATCAATCTTCACGCAACCTTCTTTATCTCTGCAATTTCTCATCTTCTCTACAACCTACACACTGAGTTTATCTCTCAGCCTCAATCCTCTCAACACACCACAACAACAACGGTCTCAGTGATACCACTATCGCGTTTTCGCTCCCTCTAATTCGTATTCAGATTCAACACAATACTCACGATTCACAAAGATTCGTTGATACCAAAACAGAAGAAGAATAAAGAAGAAGAAGGAGTAGAAGAAGAAACGAGAATTAGGAAACAAGAGCAAAAGATTGAGGTGCGCTTACTTGAATTTCGCGTTACCGGCGACAATCCTTATCGCATCATCTTCATCTTCATCAACAGAGATTGAGACGGCGATGAGATTTGGACGGCGGCGGAAGGATCATTGAGAGGACTCCGCCGCGGATGTCATTGATCGCTTGAAGCTGAGAGAAATCCGAGATTGAGGCGGAGAGATGAGAGGATGTTGTCCCGATCTTCACTCACGGCGAAAGGGTTGATCTGAGAAGAGATGACCGAACGGAGAGGGAGAGTGTGAGGCGGGGAACGGCCTTGAGTTCGTCGGAGAAGACAAGTTCTTCGTCACCGCCGCCGTCTGAGCAAAGGAGGGGAGAAGAAGCCGATGCGTCACAAGTAATCTACCCTAACTCCTCTTCTCATTTCATTTTCATGTTATTTTTATTTTAATTTTTTTTTCATTAATCCAAAAATCTGAATGAAAAGAATGTAAAAAATTTGGACTAAATCAAAGTCAGCATTGGGCCATACGAATCACTATTCACGCCCCTCTTTGGCCTTCAATTTTTTTGGCTAAACAATTAGAACAAAAACAACCCTGATGGGTCATTCTTTGGGCCTGCGCCCAGTATACTATCTGCACCCTTCATTTCAGTCATCACCCCCCTGTGTGCATATTTTCATGTTAGATTTAAGTTCTTTTTTTTATATAGTTTTGTATGCTAATTTTAGGTGATACAAATCATAAAATCAATATAAAAATCGCTTTGTTTTCTAGACCATTTTAGGATTTAGTTTTGGTCCTTGACTCATTTCTTTCATAAAAAAACCATAAAAGTAAATAGTACCTTTAATTCACTTTTGTGCTATATTTTCTACTTGTTCTTTTTATGCTCTTATGCTATTTTCATATATTCTACTTAGTGCTTTATTTCGCATGTTCCTTTTAAATCCTAACCTTAGGTAGAAACCATGATAACAATAAGTAGAATTCCCCATTCATATTAGGCTAGTTCTTTTTCTTTTACACCATAAAACACTCTAAAAATACTTGAATGAACTCCCATAAAAAACACCAAGAAAACTCATAAAAAATGACTAATAAATACTTTGACTAATAAAAGGGAATGGAAACTTGAAACTTCCCTTGCTTAAGGGATGTTCGAGTGCTTGAAGCTCCCTTGCTTAAGGGTTCTATTCAGGCGTAAGTTCCCAACGTAAAAAATACAAACCAAAGAGTAACTCAAGTTTCCCTTGCTTAAGGGATTTTCTCGAAACACTCAAACTCTCTCTCTCTTCTCTCGCTTTCTTAAGGGCACCGTTATTTCCGCTCCATTGCATCCTAGGCTGTCCCCTTGTGCAAGAGCGCGAACGTTAACGCCGCCCAACTAAAAAACACAAAAACAAACAGAAAATATGGAGCCGAACTACGGCGCTCTGATTCCTGAAAAGGATACGTAGGCATCAAGTCGCGGGGCTTGAACGAGCACACTTGTAAATATTCCTTCTTTTCCCCGTATTCATTTTGCATTCATTTCGCATTTAGACATAGACATAGTACACACCCTTTAGATAGAAACAAACATAGGTGGATACCATCGAGTACGATGGGCGCGAGGGGTGCTAATACCTTCCCCTCGCGTAACCGACTCCCGTACCTTGATTCTCTGGTCGCAAGACCCTGTTCCTTCCTTTGTTAGGTTTTCTGATATCCCTTTCCCTTATGGGATAAATATATTGGTGGCGACTCTGTTCATTTTTCGCGAGCGTGCGACACATATGCATACAAAAATCAATGTCATTCCTTAACCAGTGATTCATTCACAAGGTTTTGTGACATCTTTTCAATAAAACTTCAAGACTTACATAATTGTTACATTTTCATTATCATTCTCAGAATAAACATTTTTCTGCTTGTAAACATTTGTTTGACATCCAGGAAGTTTACATCTGATCATCAGTAGAAAACTAAAACATTGCCAGGGGCATGTTGTTTTCCCAGTATAATGCTTTTGCAAGTTTGATTAGCATCATGGGACAAAGCTCGAAGACTTTGTCGAGTAAAAGAATGTGCCAAGTTTAGTCAATCTGGGGCAGTTACGTCGAGATTTGACAAATCTCAAAAACAAAATCTGTTAATTTGGGGCAGATTATTCCAAGTCTTCATGACGCCAAGGGTCTCTGTGAACCTTTTTGAGGTAGTTTCCTCTCATAGACCATGTAATCTGGGGCAAGTTGTGAATCAGAAGTTACCTTGATCACCTCATTAGCCTGAAATACAAAAGTTGTTGCCATGATCAATCCAGAGTATGTCACTCTCTACCAAGAAGCTTTGAGACAACGGTTGACTGTTGGGTTTTCTTTCTCACCTTGTGTTGAGTTTTGAACTAAAATCCCCCGCATGTTAACTTGTTTGCTTTGATGTTAACTTCTTATTTCCTCTGCAAGTTCAGAATGGAGATTTTCTCCAAAGAAATTTTCTCTGATTCCCCCTAATAGATCTTGATGTGTTGTCCAACCTTTTTGATAAGAAGAAGATTATTTGTAAATTCCTCGCAGAAATTGATAATCCCCACTGAGTTTGTTCTTCGTGGAAGAATTTTTCTTCAGTGTTCCTCCTCAGCTCATTTGTCAGGATGGAATTAATCCCCAGTTGAGTTTATTCCTCAAGGGGCAAAGCTTTGTTTGACCGTTTCTATCCAGTTTGTTCTTGGAGTTGAACTTTGGTCTCTTACAATACTATTTTGAACCACTCTAGGCTGGGAAACCTAGATTGAGAAGGCATTTATTTTGCACCTCTTGAGGATCATGCTTCCCTCTATAATGGAGAACTTGTTTGTGATTGATGTTCCTATCAGATATCGAAAGATTTATTTTCCAGCAGTGATGTTATTGCACTCCCTTGGAATTTGTGCTTGAAAGCAAGGGGCAGGTTTTGACTTTGAGCAACTTGTGTTATCCCCATCATGTTTTGGTTGACAACAAATTGAAGCCTCTTTATTTGAGCAAGTTTGTGCGTCTCCACATATCAATCTTATCTTCAAATCAAGTGATAATCTCTCATACTTTATGAACTTCTTGATTCCAAATGGAAGAAGCTCAACGAATGGCAGTCTCTTTCAGCAGAAGACAGTTCGTTCCGCTTAAGGATTTCTCGATAGGGTCGGCAAATGGCAGTCTCTTTCAGCAGAAGACAGTTTGTTCCCTTTGAGATAACGGATGGCAGTCTTCTTCATGAAGACAGTTCGTTTAAGAATTCTTATTTTAAAGTCAGCAAATGGCAGTCTCCTCCATTAGAAGACAGTTTGCTCACTTTTTCCTAAGATGGGTCAACGAATGGCAGTCTCTTTCAGCAGAAGACAGTTCGTTCCGCTTAAGGATTTCTCGACAGGGTCGGCAAATGGCAGTCTCTTTCAGCAGAAGACAGTTTGTTCCCTTTGAGATAACGGATGGCAGTCTTCTTCATGAAGACAGTTCGTTTAAGAATTCTAATTTTAAAGTCAGCAAATGGCAGTCTCCTCCATTAGAAGACAGTTTGCTCACTTTTTCCTAAGATGGGTCAACGAATGGCAGTCTCTTTCAGCAGAAGACAGTTCGTTCCGCTTAAGGATTTCTCGACAGGGTCGGCAAATGGCAGTCTCTTTCAGCAGAAGACAGTTTGTTCCCTTTGAGATAACGAATGGCAGCCTTCTTCACGAAGACAGTTTGTTTTGCTTAAAGATTCCTCAGCAAAGTCAGCAAATGGTAAGTCGCTTCAGTGTAAGTGACAGTTTGCATCCAGTTCCTTTTCTCAAGCCATGTCCTTGATTAAAGAAGAAGTTGATCCCTATTCTCAGCAGCAACTCATTGTTCTCAGCAGCTTATCGTCAACCATTGAGGCGGTAATTCAATTTTCTTCTACCTTCAACTATTGAGTTGGTAGCTCATCGTCAACCATTGAGACGGTAATTCGATCTTCTTCTACCTTCAACCATTGAGTTGGTAGCTTATCGTCAACTATTGAGACGGTGATTCGATTTTCTTCTACCTTCAACTATTGAGTAAGAGGATGGTCCACGAATCAAAATCTTATCGTCAGTGGTACGGCGGTACATCTCTTCATATCATCAGTGGTACGATGGTGTGTTTTCTGTTGACGGAAGATCGGAATTCTGATTCAGGATGCGTACTTTCTCATCCCTAGTGAAAGAGGATACCCCATTTTCTCACCTCCAGCGAAAGGTGATGCTTTAACCTCTCTGGTGCGAAATGTTTTCCCCAGAAAAGTTTCTTTTCCCACCAAAGTTTTGTCTCTCCAACAAAGTCTTGCCTTCCCCAATGGATTTATGCCAGCAAGACATTTGTTTTCCCCAGCGGAGTTATAGCAAGACATTTGTTTTCCCCAGTGGAGTTCCTTTTACTCCCCAATGTTGTCATGTTTCATCATCATCATAGGCATTCATTAACATTGCATTGCATCTTAGGATCAAAAATTGTGTTTTATATATTTAAGTCTCTTCGATCTTGTCAAAACGAAGATTTCCAATCATCGTATCTCCAAAATCGAAGAAACTTAAATAGGGGCATCTGTCATACCCCAATTTTTGACCCTAAGATCCTATATCATTCATATCCCAATCACTAATCAAGAGCTTCACTTGGAAGTTTTGTTTGTAATGGTGCACTCACCTCATCAATAAGAGGGACCATCAATCACCAATGATTGTTTATCTTTTATGCATATTATACTAACCCAAATACCAAAAATATTGCTTTGTTTCTTTGTAGGCTTTTGTTTTGTAGGTACCAAGCCAAGACATGCAATAAACAAGGCATTTTTCACATTTTTGACTGGTGAAATCGATTTCCCTACTGGTTAAATCGATTTCCCTGCAGCAATCTTCAACAAAATCACATTCTGGACAGCATGAAATCGATTTCCCTCCTGGGTAAATCGATTTCCCTAGTGTATTTTGCGCCAAATTCTCTTCTGGAACAGAGTGAAATCGATTTCACTCCTGGGGAAATCGATTTCCTTAAGGCGAAATTCAAAAAAAATAGATAGGGAAGCTTGATTTGATTTTGGCACCTATTTTCTTTGATCATCTTTGTCATTTCACCAGTTTTCCACCTCATCAAAATAATTCTCTTCATTAAACCCCATTTTACCACTTTTTACCATTTAATTGCCACTTTAATCACCAATTAAACACAAGGTAATTACCAAATGCAAAAAGACCAAATTACCACTACTCTTGCTCTCATCCTATAAATAGAGCCCACTACTCTCTCAATTCTCAAGCTTTTGAGAGCCAAAAAACCTCTTGCAATTTCTCTCCTCATTCCTACCAAATTCACCAAAGCTATTCTTTCTTTCATAAAGTTTGTGAGTTACATCTTGAACCTCACAAACTTTGAGCTAAACCACCATCCATTTCACTTTTTTTTTCCTTCAATTGTTGAGAGATCAAGATTTGTGTTGGTGATTCTTGAAGTAGATCCAAATTTTGTTCAAGATTTGGTAAATTTTCTTCATCCTTTTTGTATATCATGATGTAGATCTTTGTTGCTTGTGTGTGATGCATCTTTGATGCTATATTGGTGTTATTTGATGGTGATTTGATGGAAAATTCGTGCTCCAATTGATGTTTGATCATAAGGTGTTTGTACATTTGTTCAAGTCAAGTTTTATGCCTCTAAATGCTGTTTTTGCTGATTTTTACACTGAGGAAATCGATTTCCTTAAGGCTGAAATCGATTTCCTGCTGAGCGTGACTTGTTTTTTTTGAAAACTGCACTATGGAAATCGATTTCCCTCTGCATGAAATCGATTTCCTGCTGGCAGAATGTGGTTTTTTGCCTTTTTTATGCTTGTTTTGGTTTCCTACTTCCTCCACTTCATTAATATCATTGGATCTAGGATGTTGATAGGTTTGAAATGACCTAATCCATAATATTAGATGAATGATATTAATGATAGTGTGAGTTGATTATCTTTTGTGAATTTTATTCTTCTTCCTCCATTTCATTAATATCATTGGATCTAGGATGTTGATAGGTTTGAAAGAACCAAATCCATAATATTAGATGAATGATATTAATGATAGTGTGAGTTGATTATCTTTATGCATTTTATCTTCTTCTTCTCCTTTTTTTCTTTTGATCGATGAAAGTCTTAATACTTTGAGAATTCTTATGGATTCTTAGTGAAGACTAGATCGTTACCTATTTTCTTTTCGTGCGGTATTGCTTTCGGAAGGCGATCTACATATCGTTCTTCTCGCATACATTAGCACATAAAGTTTTGACCGGCCTCGTTGTAGGGTGATTTCTACATAAATCACTTGGCGATCTGCTTAACATAGCGCAATATTTCGTGTCCCGGATCAAAAAGATCAAACATGGAAGAGAATTGTATGCGGTTGATTTAAGACTTGTGGAGGTTTTTATCGTGTAGTCGCTATGATTTTATCAAGCTTCTGATAAGCCCCATTGACTTTAAATCCGAGTACATCATTCACTCACCATAGATCTTCCTACTAACTTTGATAACATACTTGACAAGTTTCAAGATGGTTATCTTTAACATTTAACAACTAACTTTAATTTCCGCACCTTTATATTACCGCTCTTTATATTACCGCTCTTTATATTTCTCGCCTTATCGCTTTACTTTATCATTTCATCATATTTACTTTCCGCCATTTTTCCTTTGTCCACTTGGACCATACTTTATCTTTACTTGCTAAAACACTAATAAATAACAAAAATCTAAAAAATACATAAGGCTCTCTTTGGACTATCGGTTACTATCCCTAGCACTTTGGAGATTCGGACTTATGGACCTAGTACCTCTGGACTCATTCTATTACTATCCTGTGATTGTTCTGTCTGTCTGGCATTGTTCTGTTGTATGTTTATGTGTGCAGGTATTTCCTTGAAAGCCCTTGATGGTTAATTCCAAGGCATTGAGATAAGGATTTTACCCGAAAATAGCCGTTACTCTGCCCGACTTTCGTCAGAATCTTAATGTGCTTAATGAAAAATGGTGCTAAGACAATAAGTTCATGTGGATCCCCAAGTGTTAATGTGTTGGTATTGATAAATCCAAAGGATGGGAAAACTACCTTGGCTCTTAATGTCAAGTGTTGGCTTCTTATTTGGTTAGACCGTTTCTTTCCTTAGCTTTTATTTTATGCATTAGGTTAGCCTCTTCATCTCCTCCCATTCTTAAATTTTCAAAATCTTCTCTCTTTTTCCAAAACATTCTTATGTTTGCAATCTTTTCAAAACCTTTTCCTTAAAAAATATCTTTTGCCCTTAGTGGCTTTTCTTCAAAGGTTTAGACACCGTTAATTGTCGAAACGAGTGGTTATACCCCACGATTTTGAAATTGATTGATATAATGAGATCTTTTCCGCGTGAGAGAGCTAGTGGCATACTCGTCGATTTTATCCGAGTTGGAGCCCTTCTTTCATTTGCGATGCAAAGAACTCATTTGTTCTCATGCTCAAGATCAATGGCTGAGTATTTCTCTCCAACGACGATAAAGTGTTTATTCGTTTTTAAAATGTTTTCCCAAAAGCGGAACTACATTAGCTCTGACTTCTCCATTGCACCAAGGAGGTATGTAGGCCCAAAGCTTAACGCTTTGCCGAGCTTATTTTAAAAATAAAACAAACTCTTTTTTAGCACACACACACACACAGATTTTCAAAAAGGTTCTCGTGGAGTACCACGGATATGAGGGGTGCTTTAAACCTTCCCCTCATATAATCAACACCCGTACCTGAGATCTCTTTCTTGTTTTAAAAACAAAACATTGGGTTTTACGTTCTTTTCCCTTTTCCTTTGAAAAAATAAAGCGCGGTGGCAATTTCAAACGAAATATTGATTCGAGTCAATCTCATGGCTTCGATATCAGATTTTCCCCGCTACAGAAAAATGGCGACTTCACTGGGGACCCAGTTTAAAGTGTGTTAAGCCTATTTTTGTTTATCTGTGTGTTTTATCTGTATATATTGTTGTGTGCTTTGTTTGTTTTTTTTCTTTTTTTTCTTTTTGGTGCTCGATGGTTCCTCTGTGATGAGATAAAGTTCTAACCCGGACTTTGGTGAGTAACTTGAGATAGGAGGTGGTAAGACCAATAGTCGCATGTCAGGAGCAATCCTTACCATGAGCGTCATATGGTGGAACCCCAATCAGTGGAGGCCTCATGGAAGGTAGTAGAGGTTGTTACGAACCATCGTGATAACGCTATTACTTTCAATAGTGAGTGTCTGTAGAAGCTGAATGGCCTAGAACCCTTTTAACCCATCTAAGCCTTTTTAGGATGTAGTGCAGAAACGAGATCAAGTACCAATTTGAGCTTGTTGTCATGCGATACTACGCTCAGACGAGGTCTTTTTAGGCATATTATTGGCGCCCATGAGCAATTGTGCGTGCCGGTAATATCCGATAGAAGATTGAAAACTCTGGGAACCTTTGTAGAACCCGATCGGCAGGTACAAAACTCCTTAGATCATACCTTTTGGGATGGTTAGACCCATGGCTCCATGCTCGTGACGTCGAACCTTTGAACTATGATCTTATGTGACCTTGCATGCTCTTGGTTGTGGTTGATGCATAAACCATGCATTCATGCATCCATGAAAACTCTTTTTTTTTTTATTTTCAAGGAACTTAGAGGTCTTTCCTTGTAAACATCATAAGTTTCATCAAACTCAATGGATCTTGGGTGTTGATGGGGTGAAAAATCTAATCCACCAAAATGGATGATTGATTTTGATGATAACTTAATCGAAGCTTTAGTCCAATGTTGAGTGTTTTCAAGTTAATATCTTAAGTTCCTTGAAACTCAAAAATAAAAAACAAAAAAACAAATCATCTGCATTGCATGCATCATTCTGCATTTGGTTCTGCTTTCTAAAGAAGTTTTCCAGAGCCTTATTTCCTTTCTCCTGGTATCATCAGTACAACGCTCGTGCTAAGAAGAAATGGAAAGTATCAAACAAGAGATTCTCGAGCTCCGTGAAGAGGTGGTTACTCTGAAGGCTGGTATGAAGCATCTAACTACTCTGGTCGAGGCTCTAGTTGCTGCCCAAGTCAATCCTCCTATGATGGAAGAAAGGATGGCAAAAGTCTTTCTTGAAACTCTGAACTCATTCTTTCCCAAGGGGACGGTAGTCAGTACACCTGCTGACTTCCACAGAGAGGTGGATATGAAAGCGCTTCTAGAAAAGGATGTCCGAAAGAAATGTTTGTTTGAAGAAGGTAACTCAGCTGGTAGTGTGAAGAAGTTTGGTAATGACTTTTCAAAGAAGATAATCAGGGGAGGAAACAATCATCATCAACATCAGAATGTTTCCTATGTCATTCCTGTATCCAATTCAGTTCATGCAATCCCAGATTATCAGCAGAGTACTCGTCAACAAGATTCTCCACCGAACGAGCAAAATCAACCTCAAAAGGGGAATTTTGATCCTATCCCCATGACTTACGCAGAATTGTTCCCTGCTCTAATTCATAAGAATTTGGTTCAGACAAGGTCACCACCTCCAATTCCCGAGAAGATCCCTTGGTGGTACAATGCTAATGTCACTTGTGCTTTTCATCAGAATGCTCCTGGACATGACTTAGATAATTGTTGGCCTCTAAAAAATGAAGTTCAAAGATTAATCCATGCTGGTATTTTGACTTTCCAAGATGTTGGTTATGATGTTCAAGCCAATTCTTTGCCAAAGCATGATTGAGTCACTATTGATGGTAGCCTGAAGCTCGAAAGATGTTTCGTTCAGCATATGCCCAGATGGAGAGAGTTTTTCTCAGTTTTTAGTATTCTTATTGATTTCCATTTGTAATATTTCTTGTTTTTCAATGCATTGTTTGCATGTAGAAACTTGTTTATTTTTGAATGTTAATGCTAACACAATGATAATGTCTGTCTTGAAGTAATCCATTCGTTTCACTCATGTTTATTTGTTTTCATGCATTATGATACCAATTACTTTTGCCAAAATCTTGCTTACGCAAAGATTGGAGGGAGGATGATGATCTGAAAACGCAAAATTTCTGGTTGTATGCTTTTGAATAAGACCCTGCTGATGATGTACAGGCATTGTTTCAAATCCCAAACACCGGAGATATAAGGAAGATAATCCCTTGTTAACCCCTTTGAGCCTTGAAGTAGGAGTTTCTTTTCTAAATGAAAAAAACCCTAATTTTTAACCTGGGGCAGGGTAGTGTTCAGTTGATTTGACCAAGTGTTCATATTTCAAAAAGGATTGTGCATCCAAAGGTCAAGCATGTCATATCCACATCAATGTTTGGATCATGGAAAACCACAATGGTTATTCCCAGCGCATCAAAAGGCTGGAAAATGTGAAACCACAATGGTTATCCTTCATCCGCCAAGAAATGAGGCAGTCACAACCCTCTCAACAAGTCAAGACAAAGTCAATATCACACGATTTGTTCAAATCAAAATAATGAATAAAAAGAGAAAAGAAAAGAAAAGAAAAAAAGCTCGCTAAGTCAAAAACTTGAAAACAAGTGACTTAGGCAAAAGTTAGAGCATCCCGCTGGACGACCAATTCAAAAGAATTAGTCCAGGCAAAAGTTAGGGAAAATAAAAAAAAAAGAGAAAAGACTGAAAAGTGAAAAGAAAGGACTACAAAGCAAAAGTCCTCAAAAATGAACAAATCTGTGTGAATACAAAAATGAAGACAAAAGGGTGACTGCTACTCCAAGAAAGCTTCATCAGGTCCTTGATGGCACAAAATCCTTTTGAGAGATGAATACTCATGTTGAGTTAACTGAACATAGGACTGGAGAACATCACGAAGTGGGGGTGGGCTAAATAAACTTTGAGCCTAAAAATCTTTTTTTCTGAAAACCGTGAACCAGGCCACGTTACAACCCTCAAAAGTCTTAATGTCAAGTGTTGGCTTCTTATTTGGTTAGACCGTTTCTTTCCTTAGCTTTTATTTTATGCATTAGGTTAGCCTCTTCATCTCCTCCCATTCTTAAATTTTCAAAATCTTCTCTCTTTTTCCAAAACATTCTTATGTTTGCAATCTTTTCAAAACCTTTTCCTTAAAAAATATCTTTTGCCCTTAGTGGCTTTTCTTCAAAAGTTTAGACACCGTTAATTGTCGAAACGAGTGGTTATACCCCACGATTTTGAAATTGATTGATATAATGAGATCTTTTCCGCGTGAGAGAGCTAGTGGCATACTCGTCGATTTTATCCGAGTTGGAGCCCTTCTTTCATTTGCGATGCAAAGAACTCATTTGTTCTCATGCTCAAGATCAATGGCTGAGTATTTCTCTCCAACGACGATAAAGTGTTTATTCGTTTTTAAAATGTTTTCCCAAAAGCGGAACTACATTAGCTCTGACTTCTCCATTGCACCAAGGAGGTATGTAGGCCCAAAGCTTAACGCTTTGCCGAGCTTATTTTAAAAATAAAACAAACTCTTTTTTAGCACACACACACACACAGATTTTCAAAAAGGTTCCCGTGGAGTACCACGGATATGAGGGGTGCTTTAAACCTTCCCCTCATATAATCAACACCCGTACCTGAGATCTCTTTCTTGTTTTAAAAACAAAACATTGGGTTTTACGTTCTTTTCCCTTTTCCTTTGAAAAAATAAAGCGCGGTGGCGATTTCAAACGGAATATTGATTCGAGTCAATCCCATGGCTTCGATATCAGATTTTCCCCGCTACACAAGGTTAACTATGAAAGCATATTAAGCAGGATTTTGTTATACTGACTCCTAAAAGTTTGTTAAAACTATTTCTAACCACTACGCTTCTTCAAGCATTCATTTCTAATCATCCAGTCCTAATTCATAACGGACTTTGATTTCAAAACTTGCATACGCGTCACATTGGAGTTACTTCTCAAAGGGTACAACGTCACCTACGAGTATACACTTAGCATCGAGGAGATCTCGAAATTGGTTTAATCAAAGGCGATCTTTCTAGTAAAGACTCTGGAATGGGGGGAATCACATCTAGGGGGTTCCCCTTAACAGGGGCAAAAACTCAAGGATCGCAGGGGCATACGAGCGAAAATCCTATTAACTGGGGCATTCTTCCTAAGTTACAATTGACTTTGGTCATATCTCGAAGCAATCTTAATCAGAGGCATGTCAAACAGGGGACGAATTCAAATTCAAAAGGATAGAACAACATGGATAACCCTCCATATCTTGGAAATCAAGGGCGCACCCTTCAATCTAAACGTCGAAACATATGACAAGGCTATTTCCTGGAGCAATTCCCTCATAAGCATTTTTTTCCCACGAAATTGGGGCAATGGATATCAAATCCATAAGACGCGCAACAAAAGGGAAAGGCATCTTCATACTTTACAACCTCGAATCAATCTTTCTCCTTACTACGATCTTCAAAGTTCAAAAGACAATTATTTGGAAATCGCGCTAGCATCCAACAACCTTACAACTCCAGCAAACTATATACGCTTTAGTTATTAACAACCTATCATTGGAGCATCATGCGAATACATATAAGTCACGCATTACATACACTGGTCGATACATTACACCGTATCTTTTTTAGGTAGTCTTCTTTAAGACAAATCTCACGATCCTTTCTAGGAGTCTCCTCAAGCAGTCTTATTCAAGACGAATTGTCATCATTTCCAAGAACCTCTTCAGGTAGTCTTCCTTAAGACATTTTTTTTCTAAGAACCTTTCTAGGTAGTCTTCTTTAAGACAATCATCGTCATTTCCAAGAACCTTTTTAGGTAGTCTTTTGTAAGACATTCTTTTTCTAAGAACCTTTCTAGGTAATCTGCTCTAAGACAATCATTGCCATTTCCCAAGAACCTTTTTAAGGTAGCCTTCTTCAAGACATTCTCTTTCTAAGAACCTTTCTAGGTAGTCTTCTCTAAGACAATCATTGTCATTTCCAATAACCTTTTTAGGTAGTCTTCTTCAGGACATCATTTTTCTAAGTAACTTTTTAGGTAGCCTTCTTTAAGACAATTTATCATCCTTTTTAGGAACCTCTTCAGGTGGTCTTCTTTAAGACATTCTACGAACCTTTCTGGGTGGTCTTCTCTAAGACATTCATCGTCCTTTCTAAGAACCTTTTTTAGGTAGTCTTTTTCAGACATCTTCCAGCTTTTCCAGGTGGTCTTCTTCAAGACAAATTTCTATCCATTCTAAGAACCTCTTCAGGTAGTCTTCTTTAAGGCAAATATTCATATCCATTTCGGAGATCTTTTCAGGTAGTCTCATAGAAGACATTACTTTGTTCCGTTTGTTACATCAGCCAACATATACATTAGCACAAGCATTATCCTCATACATAAACATTATCCATCCGCTTTCCGGTAACCTTACCGATGCCAGTAACCTTACTGAGATATTATTTCCAATCACCTGATTGATGCTTCCGGTAGCCTTACCGATGCCAGTAACCTTACTGAGATATTCTTCCCAATCACCTGATTGATGCTTTTCGGTAACCTTACCGATGCCAGTAACCTTACTGAGATATTCACCCCAATCACCTGATTGATGCTTTCCAGAAACCTTACCGATGCCAGTAACCTTACTGATGGTTTATTTCCAATCACCTGATTGACGTTTCCCGGTAACCTTACCGATGATAGCAACCTTGTTGTTCATTTTGCTCATAAACACACATACGCATTAGCAGGTGAGTTTGCTAGAACTATAGCAAATAAATCCTAATGGTGCAGGTGAACTTGTCCGAACCAGGACAAGTGATTCTAATGGTGCAGGTGAAATTTGTCCGAACCATGGAAAACGATCCTAAATGGTGCGGGTGAGTTTGCTACAAGCACGGCAAATGATCCTAAATGGTGCGGGTGAGTTTGCTACAAGCACGACAAATGATTGTAAATGGTGCGGGTGAGTTTGCTACAAGCACGACAAATGATCCTAAATGGTGCGGGTGAGTTTGCTACAAGCACGGAAAATGATCCTAAATGGTGCGGGTGAGTTTGCTACAAGCACGGCAAATGATCCTAAATGGGGCAGGTGAGTTGCTATAAGCATAGCAAATTATCCTAAATGGTGCAGGTGAAGTTGTTATGAGCATAGCAAATTATCCTAAATGGTGCAGGTGAGTTTGCTATAGCTATGGCAAATGATCCTATTGGTGCAGTCCTTTTTAGGAACCTTTTCAGGCAGTCTTCTTTAAGACGTATCCCATCCTTTCTAGGAGCTTTTCCAAGCAAACAGGGTTTTACAAAGGATTTTACAACAGAGATTTTCAAAAGGTTTCTCAATTGGGTTTATCACGTTAGTCCCTCGGCAGTGATATTCTCCAAAACATCATCAATAACAATCAAAGGTGTTATCTTTCTTTTCAGAATCACTAACATACTTCAATTAACATAACTAACAGTCATGCATCATTAAATAACATACCTCATTCACACATAATGCATATACATACATCGCTCTCATTTATTTTGAGAAGTTCACAGCATCATACATCGCATGCATCATAACATTGCATAAAATTCAGGTTGCCTTTATAGGCCGTCCTACAATCAAAGCACCTGGTTCTTTTCAAAAGCGTCTGCTTCACATTCTAAAAGAAAAAAAGGGGTATCTACCTGGGGTGGCATCTGTAAGCCCATTTCCCACGGAACTTCTTCCCAAACAAATGCAAATTTCAGGGCATTCTCAGTGTTCAATCATCTTCTACCTTTAGATCACGATAGGCAGACGTGCCTATCTGACTCTTCAGGTTTAAGAAGATTGAACAGGGGCAGCTGTCATACCCCAAAATTTACCCGATATACTTTACATCTGTCCATTTATTAAGGGCGTTAAAAATTAGGAGCCATAGGGTTTAGTATACATATTATTAAACTCGATCTCTTATAAAATGCCCTTATAAATTGATTACAATAAAATGGAGGTATGAATAGAAAATACTTGAGATCTAATTTGATATTGGGCCATTTGTTTTATTTTTATTCTCATCATTTGTTTATTTTATCATTTTTACATTTCATCAAATAATACTACTATTACTAAGGATTAATTACCTATTATCAATTATTATTAATATTTTTGATATTATGGTCATTAAGTTAAATAATTAGGATTATTAGTTTTATTAGGGTCATTAGAATTAAATACTATTATCACTAGTATTCTCATTAATTAGCACTATGTTGTTTACTATTATTTATTATTATTATTAGGTATTAAAATAAAATTAAAAAAAACAAACACTATTTTTCACTAGAGCCCAAAAAAAAGAGTCAATTTTGAAGTAACAATGAAGCGTGAGAAATTGAAAGAAGGAAGATTGGTTTAAAAGGAAAAAAACAACACAAAGTTGGAAAGTTTTCATTTGATTTCCAATCAAGAATCAATGGCCAAAATCAATAAGATTGGATTCAATTCTGTTAACCTAGAGATTTCCCCATATATATATATATATTGGATTGAATTCATACGCAAGGGGGGCGGAACAAAATCTGCAGGGGCTGGCCTCCAAAAACATTAACCGAACACAAAAAAAACGAAGAAAAATGTAAAATCGTTTTGGGAATTAAGGGTCGTTTCAGGGTGTTTTGAGTATTCCAATCAATCCCTTGGTGTTTCCTGGAGCTATCCCATTCATCATCTACGATCAAAGCATTCAGAATCATGGTTCAATGGCTCACGGTTTAGTTGTTTTTTTCCAATTTAGTTTTCGTTGAATTACTCACTGTAAACTAATTTTGATTGTATATTTATGTTAGTTAGAGTGTTTGCGACGTTCCTGTGTACTTTAATGGGAGTTTAGGTGTATGCATGAAGATCCACCATTGTTAGGTTGGTAAAGCTTCGAATTGGGGGTTTTAATTCCAGACAAAATTGAACCAACAAAGCAGTACCATCGAACTCAGCGGA
Source organism: Vicia villosa (assembly GCF_029867415.1). NCBI lineage: Eukaryota > Viridiplantae > Streptophyta > Magnoliopsida > Fabales > Fabaceae > Vicia > Vicia villosa. Next base: position 54,768,948 of record NC_081185.1, read on the forward strand.
CCATAACGAATCGAACCATGTCCTCGTCATTAATTTATATTGTGTATATCTCGATTTTGAAATTTACAGGTCTATGGCTACACACCATAAACGTTGCTAAAGGTCCTGGTATTTTTCAGAAAAAAGCAACGGGGAAGGTTACTGGGCGGTTCAATCTTTTAAACTTTTTAATTATTTGTTTTTTGTATATTATCTTTGTTAGCAATCGTTTAAACAAGAAACACAACGTGGTGCAATGGCAAAGGCTGAGGTATATTACTAATCAGCGTGTCTGGGGTTCGAATCTCCCCAAAGACATTTTTTTTCAGCAATTCAATGCTATTGATCATATGCTCTCCAGCCAAAGAAGGGACACGACACACCGTTGTTATCAGCCCTCAGATCTCTCCCAGCAAGATCTAACGCCCCTAGGAGCGCAAGTGTACCATGGAACTTCAAGGGCCAGCAACACAGGATCACTCCCAGGTTTTATTTAATATTGTTTAGTTAAATATTTAGATTAAAGATTAATGGTTAATTTAATTTAATTAATTTTAATTTAGGATTAGAATATCAAACTAGGATTAGGGTTAGGAGTATAACATCTTTCCCCGATTATTCGATTATATCGATTATTCGACTTAATTGATTTAATTAATTTTAATTATTAAAAATCACAATAAAAAAATCTAGAAAGGTGATATAGGGTTTGCCCAATCCCATTGCCATTTGGCGAAATTTTAATCCTCAATTAATTCCCTCCTCGACCAGACTAAAGGTATTAGTCGCATTAGACGAGAGATAAAAAATTAATTATTAATCTAAAACACATTCAATTTGCTGCCCGCGACGATCAATCTATCGATCTGAGTAACCAGCAATGCCCATTAATCTGTTAGCTATACTGACCAAATCTATTGGTCACCGCATCTAACGGTGACATATTAAACTAGGGTTGTACGCCCAAAATCTTAAAATACACTAAACCACGGTACTACGGATTTTCATCCTTTTCAATCAGGCAATTCAAAAAGCCTTTCAAATCACAACTTCTAAAACTACGATAGGCCATTCAAAAAGCCTTAAAACCATATCAAATTCTAAGGCGTACAACCCTGTGCCCGAACTACGTTGACTCTGATTCTCCCTAAGGAGATACGTAGGCACTTGGATAACCAAGGCGAGTCCCCCTCCCTAAAATCTCAATTTTCCCCTATTCAATTCCTTACGTATTAACCTTAACTTTTAGCCATAAAACTTGACCCTTAGATTCAAAGCCAATAGGAAAGGGTTGAGGGTGCCTAACACCTTCCCTCGACCTGATTATAATAACTTACCCTGATCTCTAAACTGCGTAGGGTTTCCTATTCTCCCTTCAGAATAGGTGGCGACTCTAAAACCTTCATTTTTAGGGCAGGTTGCTACAAACGGCTCCCCCCCTAAAATGCCCCAAATTTTCCGCTTGGATGGCACGTTTGAAACCTAGCAAAGGCAAGTTGTGGGAGGAACTAGGTATCGACACCCTTCTGAACATGTCGCAAGAAGGTATCTCCTATTCCCATAGCATGCTGACAGCTGCGGTCTTCTTTTGGGAAGGTTCGACGAACACTTTCCACACTAGTAGCGGCATGCTTACTCCTACCCTTCTGGATGTTTCTGCAATCACAGGTTTAAAACCGACTGGCCCCATGTTTAACCATGTTGATGTCGACGTGGTCCCGGTGAAGTTCGACGTCAGTGATACTAAGAGTCTGACATTCAATAACTTCCTCACTCACCATCATAAAAATACCCCTGATATTAGTGATGAGGAACATGTTGCTTTCTTGACATATTGGTTGTCGAGATGCATTTTTTGTTCTAGGTCTATGCAGGTGGCCAAGCAGTTCGTCTATCTTGCAAGCCTCTTGCACCATGGTGGAAACGTCGCTTTGGGGAAATTGATATTGGCCAACCTCTATATGTTTTTGACGGATGTGGTCAGGCAAATCAGGTACTACAACCCCAACACCTCATAAAATAAGAATGTCTTGGTGCATGGGCCCTTTTGGTTGCTGCAGTTGTGGCTAAATGCCACTTTTTCCGAAGAACTAAAAGCCTTCAAAAACTGGAAGATAACCCTTTCTCCGACTAAGGTCTACAGTGTTTGGGAGCGCTTGTTAATTCTTACTCCAGTCGATAAAGGTGCCCCCAACCTCGACCTTTTCAAGATGATTTTCGACTTGATGCTCAAAAGGGTTGATTTTCAACCATCTATGGCTCCCTTTGCTGATGGCAAGTCTAGTCCCGCATGGCTCACCAACATCTTTCCTCCTGTGAGGGAAGAGCATAAAATACTCTCTATTACCATCTGGCGGCGCTTCCTAGTTCCTGTTTTCCTGTCTTAATCTATTCCAAGCGTGAGTCCCAGTCTAACAACCTATCAACTTAATTTAGTGGCTCGACAGTTTGGCCTTTGCCAATTGGTCCCTAAGTCTCTGTTCACTTCTCATGAACTGCTGGTGGACGTGCTTAATGACGAAGCCTGGGAACATGTTCAAGAAGATTATGACAACATATGGAACGGGCGGCCCTCTCTTATTTTTACCAATTTAAAATCGGCGTTTTACTGCACTCATGAGTTCGAAACTTGGTGGCGAACTTATTTCGTCACTTTTGTTGGTGATCCTGATAAAAAGGTTTCAGATCTGACTGTTGCTATTGGTCGTTTGAAGGGTAAACCCACTCAATGTAAGGCTACTAACATCAGGCAGATTCACGCTTTCCAGAAATACTTTGGGGTGGTATATCTGCCTACTAACCTTCGTCGAACCATTTCTCAAGCGGCTGAAGTGTTAGGGGAGAAGGTAACCAGCAAGATTCCTTCTTTAAAAATACCTGGTTACGCGAAAGATAAATATCTCTTCGCACTTCATTTTGCAAAACTTAAATTTCCTCCCTTGCCCACTAGCCCTTTGGCTATGGCATTTCAATCGCCAATTCCGGATTGGTATTATTGTCCTTTGCCGGATATCCAGAATGCTTATAAGAAAATGGCCGCTAGAGTGGAATCGACGAAGTACGGTTTGGATAACTATCCGGGTGATTTACATATTGCTCCACAATATGTGAGAACACTCACTTCCATCCCCAATGGTAACAACTTCTTGGAAGGCTCCTTTCATTTTCTTTGACTCTTTGTGTTACTAACTTAGCCATTTCTTTAGCTATTCCTCTTGCAGCTGTCAAGGAAGCTTTTGCCGTCAAACCTGCCAAAGCCGACAGTTCTAAGGCAAAATTACGTCTTCCAATTTGTGGACTTTCATCTTCAGGTTTTGTTGTTGTTTGGTCTAACATTCTTCTTTTTTACAGCCCAAACCTGATACTCCTACGTCTGATGATGAACCTATCTCGTCTGCTTTAAAGGTTAAATTTGTGGCTTATTTCTTATCTGACTATTGTATTATGTTTTTTCTTCTGTATCTGATCTTGAGTGTCTATCTTCGTGCCAGAGTCAAAAACACTATGTGGTTTCGAATGCTCCCTCTCACCAATCCAAATCGTCCAAAAAGGACAAGTTGCACACTTCTGAAGGGTTGAAGGTAATTTTTTTTTAACTTTGACCTTATTTGCATCGAGTCAGAATTTAGGACTTACACAACATGTTTTTCCAGCCATCTCAGGATGCCAAACCCCTTCACCGGTCCCCCAGTTCCAAACATAAGAGGAAACAAGAGTCTTCTCCTGCAGGTGGGGAGGCTAAAAAACAAAAACAAAAGCCTAACATCTCTGAACCTTGTGGAGCTGCGCCTCTCGTCGAATCGGGTGAGGAATCAGAAGAAACTTATATGCCTTTAATCCTGAAACGAATGAGTAAGATTCCTGTCCAAAACCCTTCTATTTTGGCCTTGTTTGATACTAACTTCTAGTTTCATATGTAGCTTCGGTAACTCCCCCTCCAACAGCTCCGGCCAAACAACCAGATTCTCCCAGAGTTATAGCAGCTTCAAAAGGGGATGGGGCGCAGTGGAACTTCGACCCAGCGCTTCAGGTACAAACTAATCAACATGAGTTTGTGACTTTGGCCAAATTGAACTCTTCCTGAAATCTTTCTGTTTATTGTAGGTTGGCCCTACTTATTCACAAGCTGATGCCGCTGGTGTGGCTGAATACACTCCCCTTTCCGACGACGTTTCTCATCCTCAAGATGATTCTGCCTTAGCCGCTGGTGAGTTAGTCGACTTAACTATCACGGCTATTCGTAGCGACTATGACTCTGTCACTAGTCCCGTCACATGTTGTACTTTCTATTCAACCAGTTCTGACTCTAGTCTTTCAGATCCCTCACTGGCTTTGGGGACTACTAAAGGCAATGATCTACTTGTCGAAAATGCTCCTCCTCAACCAGGAAGCACACAAGGTGCTCTTTCGGTTGCTGAGTCTAATCCTCCTTTGACATCTGCTGGGGCATCCCATGTCGAAAAGCCCATAGTTGTCTTGCCAACTACTGCTGAGAAAGTCCCTTCGCCTCCACCAACTGTGGGTGACAATATTGATTAATCAGGAGGGAAAACTTTGGCCTCGACAACGTCCACTGCTGATAACACTTTACCTTCCTTGATGGATATCAACATTGACTCTGCATTAGCGAGGTTAAACAGCTTCGTAAGTCAATACTCTTTTCCTTCTGACTCGGATCAGTCTAGGGAGTACGCAGACAAGATGGGGCCTGAAGCTACCAAAATTAAAGCTTTGACAGACAAGCTCAAGATCCATGCCCTTAATCTCAATTTGGTCGACTCGCTGCGTGATGAACCTAGCCTTGGTCAAGAGCTTCTGGAAACTTTAGCTCAACTGCAGGGGCTAGAAATTTCTGACTTCTGTAGGCTTAAAGTGGAGGCTTTTGCGAAGCTTCTTCCATCTCTTCTTGAAAATATAGAGTTAGTGAAGAAAAATGTGTTAGAACAAGATTTGTTCTGATCAATTATCTTAGTTTTGATGATAACAATAATATGAATTTTGCTTAAGATAATATGGTACTCTAATCCAATGCAATTTCCTTTTCAGGAAATATATAAAGAGTATGCATAATTCAGCGCTCAGAAGCTTTGTCTCAAAGGGTTCAGCATGCAACATCAGAACATGGTCTGGCAAGACATCAGAAGATGGTCGAAGCAGAATCAGAACATGGGTCTATGGAAGCATCAGAAGAACAAGAGAACAGAAGCACTGAAGTTCTGATGGTATCACGCTCAGAAGCACTTCAAGGTCAGAAGATCAGAAGATGCTATGCACCAAGCTGTTTGACTCTGATGATATTCAAACGTTGTATTCACAAACATCAGATCAGAAGGAAGTACAAGTGGCAAGCTACGCTGACTGACAAAAGGAACGTTAAAAGCTACTAAAGGCTACGTCAGTAGACACAGCGTGAACAAGGCTCGAGGTAGTTGACAAAAGCGTATAACATTAAATGCGATGCTGTACGGAACACGCAAAGCATTAAATGCACTCAACGGTCATCTTCTCCAACGCCTATAAATATGAAGTTCTGATGAGAAGCAAGGTTAACGATTCTGCACCAAAACAACTTATATTAAACTTGCTGAAACGCTGTTCAAATTCAAAGCTCAGAATCTTCATCTTCATCAAAGCTCACTACATTGCTGTTGTAATATATTAGTGAGATTAAGCTTAAACGTTAAGAGAAATATCACAGTTTGTGATTATCGCTTTTAAGAAGCAATTGTAATACTCTTAGAATTGATTACATTAAGTTGTAAGGAACTAGAGTGATCGTGTGGATCAGAATACTCTAGGAAGTCTTAGAGGTTATCTAAGCAGGTTGTAACTAGAGTGATCGTGTGGATCAGTATACTCTAGAAAAGTCTTAGAGGGTATCTAAGCAGTTGTTCCTGGAGTGATCAGTGTGTGATCAGAAGACTCTGGAAGACTTAGTTGCTGACTAAGTGGAAAACCATTGTAATCCGTGCGATTAGTGGATTAAATCCTCAGTTGAGGTAAATCATCTCTGCGGGGGTGGACTGGAGTAGTTTAGTTAACAACGAACCAGGATAAAAATAACTGTGCAATTTATTTTTATCTGTCAAGTTTTTAAAGCTACACTTATTCAAACCCCCCCTTTCTAAGTGTTTTTCTATCCTTCAATTGGCATCAGAGCGCCGGTTCTAAGGTGCAAGCACTTAACCGTGTTTAGAAAAGATTCAGGAAGAGAAAAACGCTTCAGTAAAAGATGGTTGATGAAAGTGAAAAGTCTACACCTGCATCTACATCTGGCTCTGCTGAGCAATACAACGGTAACAATGGTTATACTAGACCGCCGGTATTTGATGGTGAAAACTTTGAATACTGGAAAGATAAACTGGAAAGTTACTTTCTTGGTCTAGATGGTGATCTATGGGATCTTCTGATGGATGGTTATAAACATCCAGTAAATGCCAGAGGCGTAAAGCTGACAAGGCAAGAAATGAATGATGATCAGAAGAAGCTTTTCAGGAATCATCATAAATGCAGAACTGTTTTGCTGAATGCTATCTCTCATGCTGAGTATGAGAAGATATCTAACAGGGAAACGGCCTATGACATATATGAGTCCTTGAAAATGACTCATGAAGGAAATGCTCAAGTCAAGGAGACTAAAGCTCTAGCTTTAATCCAGAAGTATGAAGCCTTCAAGATGGAGGATGATGAAGACATTGAAAAGATGTTTTCATGATTTCAAACTCTTACTGCTGGATTGAGAGTTCTTGACAAGGGATACACCAAGGCTGATCACGTAAAGAAGATCATCAGAAGCTTACCCAGAAGATGGGGTCCTATGGTGACTGCATTCAAGATTGCAAAGAATCTGAATGAAGTTTCTCTGGAAGAGCTTATCAGTGCCTTGAGAAGTCATGAAATAGAGCTGGACGCAAATGAGCCTCAAAAGAAAGGTAAGTCTATTGCATTAAAATCCAATATCAAGAAATGCACTAACGCTTTTCAGGCTAGAGAAGAAGATCCTGAAGAATCAGAATCTGAAGAAGAAGATGAACTGTCTTTGATCTCCAGAAGGCTAAATCAACTCTGGAAGACCAAGCAAAGGAAGTTCAGAGGCTTCAGAAGTTCAAAGAAATTTGAACGTGGAGAATCTTCTGATGACAGAAGATTTGACAAGAAGAAGGTCATGTGCTATGAATGCAATGAGCCTGGACACTTCAAGAATGAATGTCCAAATCTTCAGAAGGAAAATCCCAAGAAGAAGTTTCATAAGAAGAAAGGTCTTATGGCAACCTGGGATGAGTCAGAAGATGATTCAGACTCTGAAGATGAGCAAGCCAACTGTGCGCTGATGGCGACAGAAGATGACGGATCAGAATCTACATCAGAATCAGATTCTGAAGAGGTATTTTCTGAACTTACTAGAGATGAGTTAGTTTCCGGTCTAACTGAACTTCTGGAACTCAAGTCTAAGACTAGTCTCAAATACAAAAAGCTGAAAAAGCTATTTGAATTTGAAACAAAGAAGCTTGAGTTGGAGAATTCTGAATTAAAAGAAAAACTTTTAAAATTATCCAATAATGTTGGATCTCCTTCTGATTCAGAAAAATCCACTCCTAGTCTAAACCATATTCTGAAAGAATATGATTTAAGTTTCAGGAAGTTCTTATCTAGAAGTATTGGCAGAAGTCAGCTAGCTTCTATGATATATGCTGTGTCTGGAAACAATAGAGTCGGCATTGGTTTTGAGGGTGAAACCCCATACAAACTTGAACCTGTTGATGAAATGAAACTCACATACAAGCCATTGTATGATCAGTTCAAGTATGGCCACTCCCATGATATTAGGCACACTTCACATGCTCAAAGTTTTCACATAACACACACCAAAAGGCATGTGACACAACCTAGGAAATATCATGAAACTCACATTAAAAATTATCATGTTGTTCCTCCTATTGCTTACAATGTTAAACCCAAGTTCAATCAGAACTTGAGAAAATCTAACAAGAAAGGACCCAAGAAAATGTGGGTACCTAAGGATAAGATTATTCCTATTGCAGATATCCTTGACTGCAAAAAGGACAAAGCACAACATGTCATGGTACCTGGACTCTGGATGCTCACGACACATGACAGGAAGAAGGTCTATGTTCCAAGACCTGGTGCTTAAGTCTGGAGGAGAAGTCAAGTTTGGAGGAGATCAGAAGGGCAAGATAATTGGCTCTGGAACTATAAAGTCTGGTAACTCTCCTTCCATTTCTAATGTACTTCTTGTAGAAGGATTAACACATAACCTCTTATCTATCAGTCAATTGAGTGACAATGGTTATGATATAATCTTTAATCAAGAGTCTTGCAAGGCTGTAAATCAGAAGGATGGCTCAATCCTATTTACAGGCAAGAGGAAGAACAACATTTATAAGACAGATCTGCAAGATCTTATGAGTCAGAAGGTGACTTGTCTTATGTGTGTTTCTGAAGAGCAGTGGGTCTGGCACAGAAGATTAGGTCATGCTAGTTTGAGAAAGATTTCTCAGATTAACAAACTGAATCTGGTCAGAGGACTCCCTAATCTGAAATTCAAATCAGATGCTCTTTGTGAAGCATGTCAGAAGGGCAAGTTCTCCAAACCTGCATTCAAGTCCAAGAATGTTGTTTCTACCTCAAGGCCATTAGAACTCTTGCACATTGATCTGTTTGGCCCAGTCAAAACAGCATCTGTCAGAGGGAAGAAATATGGATTAGTCATCGTAGATGATTATAGCCGCTGGACTTGGGTAAAATTCTTGAAACACAAGGATGAGACTCATTCAGTGTTCTTTGATTTCTGCATTCAGATTCAATCTGAAAAAGAGTGTAAAATCATAAAGGTTAGAAGTGATCATGGTGGTGAATTTGAGAACAGATCCTTTGAAGAATTCTTCAAAGAAAATGGTATTGCCCATGATTTCTCTTGTCCTAGAACTCCACAGCAAAATGGAGTTGTAGAACGAAAGAATAGGACTCTGCAAGAAATGGCCAGAACCATGATCAATGAAACCAATATGGCTAAGCATTTCTGGGCAGAAGCAATAAACACTGCATGCTATATTCAGAATAGAATCTCTATCAGACCTATTCTAAATAAGACTCCTTATGAATTGTGGAAGAATAGAAAGCCCAACATTTCATATTTCCATCCTTTTGGATGTGTATGCTTTATTCTGAACACTAAAGATCATCTTGGTAAGTTTGATTCCAAAGCACAAAAATGTTTCCTTCTTGGATATTCTGAACGCTCAAAAGGCTACAGAGTATACAATACTGAAACATTGATTGTAGAAGAATCAATCAATATCAGGTTTGATGATAAGCTTGGTTCTGAAAAACCAAAGCAGTTTGATAATTTTGCAGATTGGGATATTGATATATCAGAAGTTGCTGAGCCAAGAAGCGACGCATCAGAAGCAGAGCTTCTCAGAAGCAAAGAATCTGAAGATCAAGTATCACCTTCTCTGGAGGATCTAAGCATTTCTGAAGAACCATCTGTCAGAAGATCATCCAGACTCATCTCTGGTCATTCAGAAGATGTCATTCTTGGAAAGAAGGATGATCCAATCAGAACAAGAGCATTCCTTAAGAACAATGCAGATTGTCAATTAGGTCTTGTATCTTTGATCGAGCCAACTTCTGTTGATCATGCTCTAGAAGATCCAGACTGGATAATTGCTATGCAAGAAGAACTGAATCAGTTTACAAGGAATGATGTTTGGGATCTTGTTCCTAGACCAGATGGATTCAATATAATCGGTACAAAATGGGTCTTCAGAAACAAGCTCAGTGAGAAAGGTGAAGTGGTAAGGAACAAAGCCAGACTGGTGGCTCAGGGTTATAGTCAGCAAGAAGGGATTGACTATACAGAAACCTTTGCACCAGTGGCCAGGTTAGAATCTATTCGTCTATTAATTTCATTTGCCACTCAACATAACATCACTCTCTATCAGATGGATGTTAAGAGTGCCTTCTTAAATGGTTATATAGATGAAGAAGTTTATGTCCATCAACCTCCTGGTTTTGAAGACTCTATGTCTCCTAATCATGTTTTTAAATTAAAGAAATCGTTATATGGATTGAAACAAGCCCCCAGAGCTTGGTATGAACGCTTAAGTTCTTTCCTTCTGGATAATGGTTTCACTAGAGGAAAAGTGGACACTACTCTCTTTTGTAAAACCTTTAAAAGGGATATTTTAATTTGTCAAATATATGTAGATGATATTATTTTTGGAACATCTAATGCTACACTTGGAAAGGAGTTTGCTGAGTCTATGCAGGCTGAGTTTGAAATGAGCATGATGGGAGAACTCAAGTATTTCCTTGGAATACAAATAAATCAAACATCATAAGGAACGTATGTTCACCAAACCAAGTATGTGAAGGAACTTCTGAAGAAGTTTAATCTTCTAGACTGCAAAGAAGCCAAAACTCCTATGCATCCAACATGCATCCTAGGTAAGGATGAGGTAAGTAAGAAGGTAGATCAGAAGTTATACAGAGGTATGATTGGATCTCTTCTATATTTGACTGCTTTTAGACCTGACATTCTGTTCAGTGTTTGTTTGTGTGCTAGATTCCAATCAGATCCTAGAGAATCTCATTTAACTGCTGTTAAGAGAATTCTAAGGTATCTGAAAGGTACTACTAATGTTGGCTTAGTTTACAGAAAATCTAAAGAATACAACTTAGTAGGATTCTGCGATGCTGACTATGCTGGAGACAGAATTGAAAGAAAGAGTACTTCAGGAAGTTGCCAATTTCTTGGAAGTCATTTGATCTCCTGGTATAGCAAGAAGCAAGCAACTATTGCTCTATCAACAACAGAAGCAGAATATGTCGCTGCTGCTGGTTGTAGTACACAGATGCTCTGGATGAAGAGTCAGTTAGAAGATTATCAGATATATGAGAGTAACATTCCTATATTCTGTGATAATACTTCTGCTATATGTTTATCTAAGAATCCTATTCTTCATTCAAAAGCTAAACATATTGAGATTAAACATCATTTCATAAGGGACTATGTTCAGAAGGGTGTTATATCTTTAAACTTTGTTGATACAGACCATCAATGGGCTGATATCTTTACAAAACCCCTGGCTGAAGATAGGTTTAAGTTCATTCTGAAGAACATCAGTATGGATTTATGCCCAGAATGAGAAGATGAGAAGTTCTTACGTATGAGTATCTTCTGAAATGAATGTGAATTTTTTTAAAATCAGAAGTTCTGATTGAAATCTTTTAGAAATTATGACTCGGTTATTACTAACGTTTCATTGTCTAAGTTGATTCAAAACCTCTTTTAAAGCAAAACAGCTGTAACGTTTTATCTCGGGATGGTAAACCTGTCGTTACTATTCATGGATAAGCGCGCGTGCAGTTGAAGGGACGCCGACCATAGGTAACTGTGCTAGTCACCTCATTTGTCTTTATTGTCTCTCCTCATGTCACGTAACATTAGATGCTATTCATCATTTGTTTCATTTTATTTTTTTTTAAAATACTCTTCAAACGCTTCTCTTTCCCTCTTATATTTTCTCTACTACACTTTGTCCTTGTTTTCCTTCCCTATCGTTTTGCATTCATATCAAACCCTAGCTGTTCATTATCTGCAAATCCATCATGAACTCTTCATCAAGCCCAGGAAATCATGAAAATGATCAAAACAACAAGAGAAAAGCTGTTGAAACATCTCCTTCCAAACCCAAGAAGATAAAAATCACCTATGATCCTCTCAAGGTGAATCCATTCGAAGCAATGTTATCTGGAAATTATTCTAGACGTGTGTTTCAACCCCCTGGTGAAAACCCTCCATCATCCCCATCTTCTTCCTCAACCCATTCCAAAGAAATCTCCTCATCTTCACCTGCTGAGAATGTTGTCTCTGATAAAGATTGTGGAAGATCTGCATCAGAACCAAGTCTCCCTGACCCCTCGCCTGGAAGCCCAAGAAGCAGTCAATGAGGCGTTTCACTCCTTCATGGCATGCTGGCACAGACTTTGTCTTAGCTAGGGTCTTAGGCTTTGGTCTTAGAAGTTTTCTTTCCTTGTTGCATCTGCTTGTTAAACATCTTCTCTTGTAATATCTTTTAATTATCAATGACAAGTTTCCTTGTTTTACATTCCAGTTTTTTTTGTCGTTTTATTCATCTGAATCTTTTGAAATATTCTTTTTGATGTTATGACAAAAAGGGGGAGAAGATAAATGATAAATGATTTGATTAATCTATCAGTTGCTGGGTAAAGCTCCCACACATTCACTAACAAGAACTGCAAGTTCTATATGGTTTAAGTGTTTTGCAGGTATAAAGAAGTAAAGAGAATCTTCAAAGCAAACACAAGAAGCAAAACCATGGAAACTGAAGCAAGCTGAGTGCTGTCAAGCTTCAGAGATCAGAAGCACTGAAAATAGAATTTGATCCATATTTGTCTATTTGCTTTGACAAAATTCTATTTGCTCTGATACATTATTTTAGCCTATATGGCTCTGATACATATCATGTGTTCTAATATACATTTTATGTTCTGACTCGTTCATGCTGACTTTTGTCGTTTAGTTTTTGTTCTGTAACATTTCAGGATGTAGAGATGCTCTGATGATGCTCTGGTACATTCAACAATGTTCTGATACAAATCTAGCATGAAGTGATGTTGGTAGAAATTCAAAGCTCTGAAGCTATCCGAGGGAAGCAGAAATCAGAAGCTGCGAATGTTCTAAAGATCCAGAAAACTCAAGTTCTGAAGCTGTCCTAAATGGAAGCAGAAATCAGAAGCTGTGAATGTTCAGAAGATCAAAGAAATTCAAGTTCTGAAGCTGTCCTAGATGGAAGCAGAAGTCAGAAGCTGTGAATGTTCAGAAGATCAAAGAAATTCAAGATCTGAAGCTGTCCTAGATGGAAGCAGGAATCAGAAGCTGTGAGTGTTCTAGGGATCTAAAGAAATTCTAGTTCTGAAGCTGTCCAATGGAAGCAGAAGTCAGAAGCTATGAATTCTCTGAAGACAGAAGCTTATATGATCGTCTCTACCGAAATAATCAGGGAAGTCTTTTATTAAAGTTCTTCGAGTATTTATTTCAGGGGGAGATTATTTATCTCAGGGGGAGATTGTTAATCTCAGGGGGAGACATATTCATATGCTTATGCTATAGCTGTGTAATTTGTCTTTTGCCGTCTGTTCTTTCTGATCGCAAATTCATATCATTTTTATATGTTTTTGTCATCATCAAAAAGGGGGAGATTGTTAGAACAAGATTTGTTCTGATCAATTATCTTAGTTTTGATGATAACAATAATATGAATTTTGCTTAAGATAATATGGTACTCTAATCCAATGCAATTTCCTTTTCAGGAAATATATAAAGAGTATGCATAATTCAGCGCTCAGAAGCTTTGTCTCAAAGGGTTCAGCATGCAACATCAGAACATGGTCTGGCAAGACATCAGAAGATGGTCGAAGCAGAATCAGAACATGGGTCTATGGAAGCATCAGAAGAACAAGAGAACAGAAGCACTGAAGTTCTGATGGTATCACGCTCAGAAGCACTTCAAGGTCAGAAGATCAGAAGATGCTATGCACCAAGCTGTTTGACTCTGATGATATTCAAACGTTGTATTCACAAACATCAGATCAGAAGGAAGTACAAGTGGCAAGCTACGCTGACTGACAAAAGGAACGTTAAAAGCTACTAAAGGCTACGTCAGTAGACACAGCGTGAACAAGGCTCGAGGTAGTTGACAAAAGCGTATAACATTAAATGCGATGCTGTACGGAACACGCAAAGCATTAAATGCACTCAACGGTCATCTTCTCCAACGCCTATAAATATGAAGTTCTGATGAGAAGCAAGGTTAACGATTCTGCACCAAAACAACTTATATTAAACTTGCTGAAACGCTGTTCAAATTCAAAGCTCAGAATCTTCATCTTCATCAAAGCTCACTACATTGCTGTTGTAATATATTAGTGAGATTAAGCTTAAACGTTAAGAGAAATATCACAGTTTGTGATTATCGCTTTTAAGAAGCAATTGTAATACTCTTAGAATTGATTACATTAAGTTGTAAGGAACTAGAGTGATCGTGTGGATCAGAATACTCTAGGAAGTCTTAGAGGTTATCTAAGCAGGTTGTAACTAGAGTGATCGTGTGGATCAGTATACTCTAGAAAAGTCTTAGAGGGTATCTAAGCAGTTGTTCCTGGAGTGATCAGTGTGTGATCAGAAGACTCTGGAAGACTTAGTTGCTGACTAAGTGGAAAACCATTGTAATTCGTGCGATTAGTGGATTAAATCCTCAGTTGAGGTAAATCATCTCTGCGGGGGTGGACTGGAGTAGTTTAGTTAACAACGAACCAGGATAAAAATAACTGTGCAATTTATTTTTATCTGTCAAGTTTTTAAAGCTACACTTATTCAAACCCCCCCTTTCTAAGTGTTTTTCTATCCTTCAAAATGAAGATCTGATTGACGCTAAGCAGACAACTATGAAGACCAATGTCGACACTGTGATCAAAGCAAAGAAGGTGATTGAAGAGATAAAGACTCAGCTTGGCCAGAAACGTCAGGAGCAACTTCCTAAAATTGAGAGATCCACAGCAATATGCCAAAGGCTTGAAGAGCTGTCGAAAGAGATGTCTGATTTAAAGGAGGAATATGATCTCATCACTAAACAGGAGGAGGAGTTCTCTAAGGAAATTGCCCCCACGCAAGCGCACATGTTAAGGATGACTGTCGACGTTATCGTTGTTAGCCAAGCAACGGGTCAGATTGAAAAAGAAAATAAGGTACTTAAGGAGGAGTCCGACACCCTGGAAAGTCGGGCAACAGATCTTCAAGTCGAATTGCGTGAATTTCAAAAACTATATGTCCGATTGTAATTTTATTGAGACCATATGCGTATGGCTTTGTTTCAATGTAATTTTCTTTTTGGTACCATTTTTGTAACTCTTTGACAATTGGTTTACGGACCAAAAATTTTTAAATGCCATGTTTTTACTTTACCTGCTGGCTTTTAATTTATTTAACCAGCTCCATTGCGACCTTCCATTTACGTTGTCGAAATAGTGAACTCCTGAAGAGTAGGTTTATACTCCTTTAAGTATTTGCCATTTACCCTGATAATCCGTCGACCTAGGGCTAATTCCTCTAACTCATAGGCGTTGTTGGTAAAGACTTGTATCACCTTAAACGAGACTTCCCAATTTGGTGACCATTTTCCTAGAAACCTGTCATTTCTGTCCATAGACAATACCACTTTCCAGACTAAATCGTTAATAGCGAACACCTTGTTTCTTACCTTCTTATTGTAAGCTCTGGCTACTTTGTCTTTTCGTCTTCTCAACGAATCTAGAGCTAACATTCTTTCTTCATCTAAGTCGATGAGCTCATCTATCATCATACTCCAATAGTCTTCGAATGGTATCTCATGTTGCCTTTCTATCCTAACTGATTGGACGTATATTTCAACTGGTAGTACGACATCATGTCCATATGTTAGTCGAAATGGTGTAGTACCAGTTGCCTCTTTGGGAGATGTTCGACATGCCCACAGAGCTTCGCTTAGTGACTGATGCCAAGTTTTTGGTTTCTTTCCCACATGTTTTTTTTATTAGGATGATTATTATTTTGTTAGCGGCTTCGACTTGACCATTCGCCTGGGCGTAGGATGGTGTCGACGTTAATAATTTTATGCCAACCTCTTGAGCAAACTCCTGCATTTTCTTCCCAGTGAACACTGTTCCTTGGTCGGTTGTGTCGCTACCGCGAAAAATGGAATCAGATTCGCCACTAATATATTTATCCCATCGAGGGAAAGGAATACCAGGAAACCTAACTCGAACAAGAACAAGGTCTTTCGACCAGAGAAAGGGTACGGGAGTCGGTTACACAAGGGGAAGGTGCTAGCACCCCTCACGCCCATCGTACTCGATGGTATCCACCTATGTTTGTTTCTATCTAAAGGGTGTATCTATTACTAAACCTAAATGTGAATGAATGCAAAAGAAATACGGGGAAAAGAAGGAATTATTTACAAGTGTGCTCGCTTAGGCCCCGCGACCCAATGCCTACGTATCCCTTACCAGGAATCAGAGCTACCGTAGTTCGGCTCAATAGTTTCCATTTGTTTTGTGTTTTTTAGTTGAACAGAGGTTAAGGTCGCAATCCACGATGCTCGACCTTTGGAGACTTAGACGCCTATTTTTGGAATGGACTTAACTTGTTCTTAAGAAGAAAAGAATCTTGGGTTTGTGTCTTTTATTGTAATTCCATGATGACAAAACCCACTACAAGGCTTCGTATCACTTCCTTACTTTGTTTTAAATCTGATCATTTATTAGATGTTTTGAGTGTTTTGGTTGGGTGTTTTTTATGGGGAATTTATTTGTGACTTAGATCATACAAAAAGAGTTTTTTTTTTTGAATATTTAGAGAATGCACATCGAGGTCTACACCCCAATCGTTTCTCTAAATAGCGGTTAAGAAATACACCGAGGCCTACGCCTCAATCATTTCTCTTCTGCTAAGTAGAAAAGAAATACACCGGGGCCTATGCCCCAATCATTTCTTTCCTATTATGAAAAATAGTAGCGGTATGATCCTCGTCGGTATTTATTAGAATTTTTTAAGATTGAAAGGGAAAAGAAATGAGAAAGGGAACTAACCTATTTTCTAATCTAGTTGTTATTTAAAAGTCTAAATCTAAATTCAAGACTAAACTAGCATCTAAGGGGAATTAATTAAGAAAGTTGTTTAAGTTGACTAAAGTCAACTTTAACAACTATGGGTATTTTAGACATTTCACAAGGTATTGAAAATATTCACAAAAAGAAAGAATTAAAATCTAAACTAAAAATGAAAATATTCACAAGCAATTTTTGTATTTTTTTATTCATTTCAAAGCTATTTCCAAAAATTAAAAATAAAAAGACTATTTATTTTCTATGTATGAACCAATCAAAACTTAAAGAAATCAACTATTAAAGATCTAATGAAAACAATTATTTCTAAAAATTCTAATTTGGTTAGAAAATGTATTTTTGTCATTTTTATTATTTGAGTGAAATTGAATTAAAAGAAAAAAGTTATGAGAAAAAACAAGTTTTATACAAAAATAAAATAACATTGACAGGGGGTGTGAAAGTAATTGATAATTGACTGGGATCTAGTGTAACAAGCATTTGGGCCCGAATCTGAAGGGTGTGAAGAGAAATGGTGCTGAGCCCAAATGCGCTAGTGTTAGCAATTGGGGTGCGTGAAAATTAAAAGGAGACTGGGCCTATTGCAACATTCTGATTCAGGGCTCATACATACATAACACACCATTTCCATCTTTGTTTATTCTTCACTATACAGCTAGCATTATTTTCATTTTTGGAGTAAAATGTAACGTAAAATAATCATGAACTGGTATCAATTGGTCATCTTTTTTATTAAGTCATATAAGACTCAATTCCTCCTAAGCCAATCAGAACTACACACGCCACACACTCAATCATATGAATAAAAACAAAAATAAAGATTCATGGGAGATAAGCCAATAACATCATGCCACGTAAGCTAATGGATAGAGGAAACCAACAAATGAAACAGATGCCGAAGCAACGCTCCGGTCGTCTTCTCCGGCCATCCCAACGGCGGAGCTCGACCAAAGTTTCCAGAAACGAGAACAACCACCACTGCCCGCCTCGGTTTTTTACGTGGAATTCGAATCTGAGATCAGTTTTCATTGATAATCTATCTAATGTTCAAACCGGAGCCAAACTAAAAACCCTAAAATATAACACCTCTATGACAACACCATCTTGTTATACTAAAACACTCCTCATGCCAAATAGAATCCAAACACGCGATTTACACGTTCAAATACTCAACCATCTCATGCTCATACGAATTGAATCAAAAATTCAAGAATTTCAAAGATGCATTCAATGCGACATACGAACCCTAATATCTAGAGAAAGATTCAGTGCACTTACCTGATGAAAGATCTTGGTTGAATCTTCAGAAAACTCAACAGCTTCTCCTATTTCCGGTGATGACGCAATAGCTTCGATATAGTTTTACTTCACTGCAAGCACAACTCAGTTTGTGTAACAACCTTGAACAGAGCTGATGATGGCTTTGAAGAGTTGCTGAGAAATAAACTCATGCAATGTTCTTCTTTGAAACTGAGAGAGTGATGAGAGAGATAAGAGTGAAGAAAATTGAAAAAAAGATAGAAGTTCGGGAGAGATGAGAGAATGAAGATTTTGAAAGAAAACTGAGAAAAGTGAAGCGTGGAACGTCTCCTCCGTTTGTGAAGGTCTTGGTTTCTTATATAGCATGAAGGTGCATGTAGCTTATGGTGGTGTGTGTTTCATTGTGTCTTATTTCTCAAGACTTAGTGAACAAAGAGTGTGTTCACTTGTGGTAATTTCCTTTGGCTTTCACATTAGCAGTAACTTGTATGACCATGCTTTGTGCCAAACATAATTTAAAGAGCCCACTTTGCATACCTGTAATTCTCACCATGGGCCACCATTTGACTCAATTTTGTGACCAATGTGTAGAGGACATGGAATACAACAACATTGATGTTGGAGAAACCTTGCAATGATGGCTGGAGGCGTAAGAAAGATTGTATGAAACCTGATGGGAACAAATGCTTTGGACGCGCACGTACAGTTTAACCTTATCCGGTCACATTGCAAATTACCAATATCTCACTTCAACACTTCGTATCTCGACGATCAAGTAACCAAATGGTATAATATTTTGACCTTAGGATAAAAGGCATTGAGGAGATTATTTTTATATCAAAGTTGAGTCAATGAGATTCTTACATGTCTCTGAAACTGGCTTTGAAAATGGCATGCCACGTGTTTGATTGAATGCCTTGTGCTTGCCTTGGATTTGTGCCCATGTCTTGGTCAAAATGTGACTTGGTGAGGTCATGACTTTAAGGCTCCATAAATTATTCAATACACATCCAATTTGCTTGGTTCTTGTCGCATTGTGTAGAGAGCATGGCGAAGAATAAATGCATACCAAGTTTGCATTCGTAGGGTCTTTGAATTGCCCTGAAATCGTCTTCAAATATGGCACATCACATGTTTGATGAAATGCTTCACGTATGGCCTAAAATCTGCCCAGCTTTATGACTTGATCCAAGTGAAAAATCTCAACTTCACATCTTAATAACTCCTAAACCAAGCTTCAAATGGAAAAGTTTCCAACTACAAAGTTGTTCTCCTCCATGAGAGGAACAACTATAGTGTTGGAATATTTTCCAAAAAATGTTATTTGCCACGTGTAAACCTCCGGTAAAGCTGACTGATCATTCAATTCCAAAAGCTTCAAAAAATTTCTAAGTGTTGGAATGTTCTTATTTTTTTTGGAAATTTTGTCAAACTCTCGATTTTATTCATTCTTCGACTTTTCTTGACTAATCTTCCACCAAAAGTCAATATTTAACAATTGACTTTGACTTTAGCCAAAGGGTCAACTTTTCCTGATTTTTCCAAATCCAGATGAATTTCCCGAGTAATTCGTTTCCGATCTAATTCTCAATCAATTTTCAACCAAAGAAACTCCAATGAATATTTCTTCAGGACAACCACATTTCATACTCAAAATCACCTCCTGATTATCTATTGACAAAAAAGTCAACAGGGTTGACTTTGGTCAAAAACCCTAATTTGGAAATCAAGATGAACCTGAGATTTGTATCTTTTAACCAGAGCTTTGACTCGGAGAGAATGAAACCCTGATTTAGGAGTATTTCAATGGAAATGATCCTTTTCAATAAGATCTCAGATCTGATTCTTCTTAATCAAGAATTTCCTCAACCTCATCCCCTTTTTATCAATTTTCTTGAACAGTAACAATGATATGCATAAAAGTATTGTGTGAATGACTTACATGAGGTATGCATATGGATGTAATATGAAAGTCAATTGGGGAATAAATAAGTGGGCAAATTTTGGGGTGCAACAGGTTGTGATAGTCTCTGGTATTCCGAATTGACATATAATGTGGTCTTGTATGAAATCTATCACAGCTTCTTGATCGACATTTTTCAAGGCTACAGCTTCGACCCACTTTGTAAAATAGTCTATGCCGACCAAAATGTACCTCTGCTGCTTTGACGAAGCTGGTTTTATATCCCCAACCACATCTAAAGTCCATCCTCTGAATGGCCAAGGTTTCACAATGGCATGCAATTCGCTTGCAGGGACGTGTTGGATGCCCCCATGCATCTGGCACTCTTGGCATCCTTTTGCAAACTCTATGCAGTCTTTTAACATCGAGGGCCAATAAATCCCTGAGCGTATTAGAGTCCACTTCATTTTGTGCCCAGCTTGATGCGCGCCATAGGCCCCACTGTGTACATTCGACACGGCCAAATAGGCTTCGCTTTCTCCCAAACATTTAAGTAGCACTCCTTCGGCTGTTTTCTTGAATAGTTTGTTTCCCATCAAGACGAAACTAAGAGCCCTGTATTTGATCTTCCTATCTTTCGAACCCGTAGTGTTTCACATATATTCCACTAATGGCTTACGCCAGTCGTCTTCTTGTCCATTATCGATTGTCAAAATTTCGAAATTTTCGGCGTCGACTGCCCCTAATTTTATCACGGAAAAATCTCAGGGGGACATCACAGTTGCTCAAACTTTTTCTCACACCCGAATAGGCTCTGCATCACTGTCTTTCTTATATCCCGACGCCTCCTGCGCTAGATCATTAGCCTCTTGATTCTCTTGTCTGGGTATGTGTCGAATACTTGTTGAGTCGAATCTTCTAAGTAGTCTATTCGCAATCACGGAGTACATGATTAAGTTTTCTTTGATGCATTTGTACTCCTTAGAGACTTGTTTCACTACCAACTCAGAATCTCTCATGATTTCGACATTCCTTGCCCCCAATTCTAGCAGCAGTTCAAGTCCAGTTTCTCCAGTTTCTCCTCCGAACTTGGTGTACTTAGGTATTTTCCAGCCCCTAGGATTTTCTGTCTGCACAATGTATTCGGCCAACGAGGAAGAGTATGTTGGCCTTTGTAGTGGAGTATTCATTCCATTTCTAGCCATAATCCGTTTGATCATCGTGGTTAGCTTATTCTCCATGGCTGCTTCTTCTTGTTGATATTACTCGACAAATTGATCAGCATCCTGTTGTCGACCCACCATCACGACCTGTTGATGTCTTCCTCGTACTCCACCCAGATTTGGTCGGAGTCTGGGAATTTGATTTTGTTGTACTATTTTCTCATCCAATGGATCTTCTCCTACAGGTGTGTGCATAACATCTTGCCTATGAGCTTGAGGGGGTTGTCGACCGGTCGTTTGAGGTGCCCCCAGGAAGTTGCATAGTCGAGTGAGTTGATCAACCACTTGTCTGTTCGACTCTGCCGATTCCTGCACTACAGGATTAAAAACAGTTCCCATTTGGTTAGTTAACATGTTTACTAACTCATAATTGCTATCATCCATCTGTTGCCTAAGCACAGCCACTGACGTGTTCGACAAAGGAACGACTCTAGTCTTGTTTGCTCTGTTTTGGGTGGCTGGTGTAGATCCCCGTGTGTCCGATACTAAAACAGGACTCAATGTGGCCTGACTTCCAACCATTAAGGAATACAGCATTCCATACATGGGGTTAGTGGTCCAAAACGAGGCAAATTAGGTCGAAATGGTGAAAAGTAGCTCCCCTTGCTCCAGTAACTCCTTGTGGTATCAAATGGGTATCTGCTGTTCCTGTTCTCAGAACTGGTGCCTCTGTCGCTGCACCAGTCGCTGGGTCGACTGGAGTGATCACCGCATTTGAAGATTCCAGAGAATGAGAGGGTACTTCATTGATGTTATTTGGGTCAGGAGGGTTTTTCATCCTATACCTAACCTTTTTGGGTGGGTTTTCATATTGTTTCCCAATCCTAAGTTTCATACATCTAAAAAGCGAAAAAAAATTAGCACGATGGTCGCACTGGATGTTCCATTTTGTTTACTGTGGAAATTGGTAAACAATCGCTGGTCCTCCCAAAGCCTTGAAACTAAGGGTTACTTGCAAGATCGACCAGTTGATCTTAAGACTGCATGCTGCTAAAGTTTTTGGGATTATATCTGTTTTGTCGAAGTGTGTGCCTATAAAACGGTTTCCTAAGGCTGATAACAAATACAACGTTTTTCCACACTAAATGTTAGATTCGACCGACAAGTGACTCGTGACCGACGGGACAAACCTAGACTTAAAGATTTCTAGCAAAAAGGTAAATGTTATGGCCTTGACCTTCTGGGGTGACTCGTGACCACCAGATAGCTTTGACTTAGAGGCTATCCCCTGATTGCAGCAACTGATCTCAGGCTACTTGGTTGAAATAACGATTAAAAGGCAAAGTAAATGTTGGTTGAAGAACACACAAAGATAAAGCTTCGAAGCATACAATTAAAAAGTAAATGGATTGCATTGAAAATTTGGTGGTGATTCACATACATTAGAACCCTCAGCAACTCTTGTTTCCTAAAGGGCGGAAATTGGGCAGAGAGTAAGCAAGCAGTTTGATTGTAATAGTGAACACACTTTTTCTACATTATTCTGCCCTATTTATAGGCCTTACATGAAGTAAATACCTAGCATAATCTATGGCTAAGATTTAAACTAGAACAAACTGCTTCGTAAGATCTTTCTCTGTGTTTAGCGCCTTTAACACACGACTTTGGCCTGGTAACCGCTCATTTCAAAATTTGATTTCTCGCGCTCCATTTGTTTCTGGTAACCGTCTCCAATCTAAAACGTCTCCCACCATCGAAGGCCTTGTCTGAAAATCTTCTAAGTATGGAACCCCTATGTTCGAATTTTACTCTTTGCTTCGACTTCAGATAATTTCGACACCATTCTCTGTCGACATTTACTTCATTTTTTTTCCTTTTACCAATTTCTTGTTAGAATGAGAAAGCCTTCTTATGAGAACACGTGTCTTGCTTTGCCTCTAGAGTTTTTCCTAGGGTAACAAAATGCCCCCTTAGAGATGCTTATTCGACCTGCAGATGATGCATGAGAGAAAGGCATCTATGGAAATCCTGGGTTCAACTTAAACGTTTCCACTTCATTCATTTCAACTTGAACGTTTGCATTCACTTAATGGGGTAGGTTCACTGTAACGTCTTGTCTGTGACGTCATGCCATCATTACATCCCCATGTTCCACTGCCTCGAGACGTGGGATTATTTAATGTGGTGTGATGGCACCTTTTTCGTGGCAATAATGGGCTCCACGCGTGCGAAAATTTAGTTCCACGTGCCTCCTCTTTTGCCACGTAAACCAATTAAAACATAATCCGAAAACCAACAGAATAAGAATAATAATCAACTCTAAACTAGCGTTCCCATGTGTTACAAATCAGAGCATGACACCGACGCAACTAACTGACTAGCCTATAAGCTATCCTTACCAAGCTCAATAGCCGCTACTCCCCAATTTGAAAAATATCAACAGTAAGGATAAGACATATTCACAATTAACAAATGTTATGAGTTCATAAACAATAAAACATCATAAGCATATTATTCACTCAACTGCAATATATTTAGATTTTTAGGGAAACATTCATCAACAACACCAACTATAATCAATCACATCACCATGAAATAACACTGGAAATCTTCCAATCATGTCATAGCAATCTATATGCAATGCACTGACACTATGCATGTGGTACCAATTCGTCATAGGATTAACCCATCTGATCGATCTAAACATCACCAAGATACGGCCCTGACAGCACTAATTCAACACAATGGGAATTATGCAATCCACTAATCCAAACGTCACTGGGATTCAGCCACCAAAATGATTATGAATTCGTGAAAAACATATAACATAACTCACCGTTATCAACACCGAACTCAGTATGTTCATGTCTCAGGATCATTCGATAATCAATCATACATCTGTTTACGGTGATTTCCGGTAAACAACCGCTAGTCTTCCAAACTATAATAAATATGATTTGGTTACTTGCAGGATCGACTAGATTGATCCTAGGACACATAGTCAAGAAGATTGTTATCAACGTTTGTTCGAACCATATTCATTATTTGTCTTCTTCAATAAGCGTTGTTCGATTAACAGAACAAATAGTCTTGATAATCACTTTGTTACATATAAATGTGACTTCAACGAAGTGACATGACATAAAAAATTAAAAGGACAATTGAAACGTAAAGAATCTTAAACTGCAGAAATATAAAAGACTTTGAAAGTAAATAGCATGAAAGTAATTCGAAAGTAAATGACGTTAAAGTAAAGATGCAGAAACGTAAATGGCAAGAAGTAAACGAAATGCAGTAATTCTGAAAGATAAAAACAAAAAGATAATACACATGTATTAAAATGGTGGTGTCATACGTACATTTTCTCAGCGAACTCTTTCTCTTAACGCTTGATACTTGAGTAAATATGTGAGTGATTTGTACAAAATGAACACACAGAATCCTAACACTAAGACTCCTATTTATACTAGTTTCGACCTTAACGGTCCTATACTAATCTGCTGCCACGTTTCTCATCAGAACTTCCAGCGAAGCCATCTATTGTTGAACGGTTACGAAACCGTCTTCGAATTTCAAATCTTCCCGCCTGAGTCCATCTTCAACGCGTGGCAGTGTATTAAACAAACACTACTAAAAAACACGCTAAGTAGTAATACTTGAATACATATTCTATGAATTTTGTCTAAGTCCCGAAGACATATGCTTTCATTAATCTTTCATCGTTCACTTATCTTCATCGAACTTAGAAGTCTTTATTTTTCGAAGCATGACCATCAGTAGCCATTTTTTTACTTTTTAAGGGATGGCCATCAGTAACCATCTTTCCTTCGATTCTCAACTCCTTCGAAGGATGAACAACATAAAACGAAATCTTCAGCTAACAAATTGCCCCCAATAAATGCCTGTTTCGAGAATCAACAGAAATAGGCGTTTCTTGTCATTATAAGATTTCGTTTTTTATGATCCTTGAAAGTTCCAAGACTGCTGACTAGCGTCATAATCACTGATAACACTGTTTCCGAAACGTCTTGTCATTTTCAAAGATGTCTTCTCATAACTTACATTCCCACGTTTTAACCTTACTTCCTGATCATTACTCCTACATACTAGGAGTGAAGCTAACTCATTCGACCGCCGTTGGATTAAATCACCAGCCGCCACGTGTTTCTCGGGCTTTACCCAAAAGATTTAAAAAGGTTTCCGTTAAACCTTTAAATACTTGATCTTGTGTCTCTATACCGCCTTTCATTCATCTTCTTCACCAAAAAATTGAAACATCTTCACTCTTTTTAGAATCTTGTTCTTTTAATCAAAAATTTCTTCATGGCTTCATCTTCAAATGTTCTTCAACCCGCTTTGAAGCTCCAATCAACAACATGTTCTGGGGAACGAGAGTTCGTTCCAAACCCTAACACTGAAGAGATACGCGCTATTTACGCTTCCCAGGTAATCATTCCCTTTGAACTCTCTGAAAAAACTCTTGCCTTTATGGGTCCGTTACCGAGTGAAAATATCCAATCTATGAATAAGTTTTTTCCTGCTTACTACAAGACTAGACCATTAGTTAGCAAAGTTAAGATAGATGAAGATGGTCGCTCTCCTTTAGGCAAATCTGCTAATATGGAGGAAACTTCAACCGCAATCCCTTTAGCTTTAAACAAAATTAGGTTAAACTATATGACCAATTCTGTAAAAGTGTTTAGGTCAATCCCTTTAGCCAAAGATCCTGACTTGTACTATGCCTGGCTAGAAAGGGTAGAGAAACAAAAAGGATCCTTCTGGAAAACATTAGGAATATACGATTTGATTCAACTGTCAAGAACGGGTTTAGAATACAACCAACCTATGTTAGTAGCAGCGGTTCATTTTTGGGATGCTTCTCACAACACCTTCCATCTCCCATGTGGAATGGTTACCCCCACGCTTTTCGACGTGGCCGCTATTACAGGACTTCGACCAACTGGTGAAACCTTCGATCCCAATGAAATGGATAATGACACTATTGGTTTTAACGATTCGCAAGTCACTTATACGGCATTCATCCAGAAGCATCATATTACCACTGAAGCGACAGTATCTGATGAAGAGCATATTGCTTTTCTAGCATTATGGCTTTCACGATGTGCCTTCTGCTCAAGGTCTATTCAAGTTGCGAAAAGGTACCTTTGCATGGCTAATCAATTGCATGCTGGGAAAAAGCTCAACCTCAGCCAACTACTTCTAGGGTCTCTTTATGAAAACCTTAGTGAAGCTGCAAACCTTACCAAGAATTTCAAATCTGGTAGTTTACTTTACGCTGGTCCTTTCTGGCTATTGCAATTGTGGCTTAATGCTACATTCGAAACTCATTTTCCCTTTCAAGGAGATGTCAATGAGGAGGATAGCACAATCAAAAATCGAACTATAGAGGGGACCAGGTTAGCTTACCTAACTCCAAAAGAGGAAACGGGAAAGCTTCATGAACATTTCCTGGCGTATTCGATGATGTTTGCTCGGCGTGACCAGTTCGATCCTTCTATGGCCCCATTTGTACGCAAAACAATAGGTCCTGAATGGTTTACTCGAAAATTTCCACCAACATCTCAGGATCAACAAACTGAATCTATGGAAATTTGGGAAGCCTTTCTGACTCCAAGATTGTTTTCCCACCGTCTTCGACCATCAAAGGGTCAATGTATCCTCATGTGCTATCAACCGAATTTGGTCTCAAGACAATTTGGGCTAACTCAAATAACACCCAAGTGCTTATATGAGAAAAGGAACCATATGTGTTTCCACACTTTGTATTTGACTGAAGAAGAATGTGAACAAAAAATCGACAAATACGTTGACGTCACCAACCTTTCTCCTATTCCTTTTGAACCTTCCTTTTACTCTACACCAGATTTTCATCAATGGTGGACAGAGTATTATAGCTCTCAAATTTTTGATGCTGATAGCCTTGCTCAGGAACTAACTGCAGCTTTCAATGATGTGCAGGAGAACTTCCAAAAAGGTACTTCCACTCATATTAAAGAAATCCAAGCTTTTCAAAAATTCTTTGAAACTATCTATAGGCCTGATGATCTTAGTCGGACTGTTCGTGAGGCTGCAGTTACTTTGCGCGAAAAGTTTTCCGCCAAACTAAATAAGTTGAAATTGCCCTCGTATGTTCGACCAGAACTACGTTATGAAGTGGCTTTCAAACTCAATCCTCCAAAATTCCCCCCACTACCAAGTGCTGATTTTGGTGTGGCTCTAAGTCCTCCTTTCCCAGACTGGTTCGTGTGTGGGAATGCTCTCAAAATTCTTCAAGAGAGTACCAAAAAACGCGCTGAACGAGTGGTTCCGACTAAGCATACCTTGGATACTTTCAAAGGACATCTTCATATAGATCTTAAACATGTTCGTGTCCTGACTCCAATACCTGAAGGTCTGGATTAAGACAATCTTTTCGACTGACTCATCTTTTCTTTATTGATATACTGATTTCAGTCTCAACTACAGTTGTTGCACGAAGGAGGAAGATTAAGGAAGCTTCTGCCCCAAAAGACTCTGGGACATCTAAAAGCAATAAACCAAGTGGGAGTGACTCCCTCGTCACTGATAAGAAGCCCACGGTACATACTTATCTCATACTCTCAATCTTGTACAATATGTGATTAGTACTCATCTTTCTCATTTTCGACTTGCCAGAGTTCGAAACCCCCAACGGGTTCGAAGCGTAAAGCTTCTTCGACCACTGGTTCGGATGGCGAAGATAAATCCCCTCCTCAAACTAGACAAGGACAGAAGAAAAAATACAAAGCTGTTACCCCTTCGAGAAAAGGGAGAAAGGCAAGTCCTTCCAAAGCTGTTTCTCCTGGTGATAAAGCGTCCTCTGAAGAGTCTCATTTGAAAGCTGCTAGTAATGCTTTCGTTGTGGAAAGCCATAATTCAAGTCCAGACAATATTCCACCCAAGGTACTTTGGGTTTGTCCCACATATTATCTTGTGATTTTAACTAAATAATTGTACTGACACTTTACCTTGTTATTGCAGGATGATGCTGGCACTGCTACTTCCGGTTTTAAAGACCCTGGCCTCACCATTGATGTTGACAAACTTTATGGTAGTTGTCAAACTCTAACTTTCGTTAACTAAACTCCTCAAAAGTTTATTTATTATTTTTTTTTTTTGAATAACTTTGCTCTGTTTAACATAGGTACCTCTCAAAACCAAACTCGTGTTCTTTCATTAGTCTTTGAAGACGTTAGGCCAATTGCTACCATATTGCCTAATGAACCAGTCGAAGAAAGCCACTCTACTGACGAATCCCCAGCTACCCATCAAGGCAAAAATTTGGAAGAGGATCATCCATTCTCAGGCAGCGACAATGTGAACCAGCAATCACATGACAACGAAGATTCCGCGTCGGAGAAAGATGCTATGGAAGAGACTTCTCAGCCTGAAAAACCAGTTTCTCATGGAACTTCAACTCTTGACGCCAAAACCATTCCCGAGACAACTTCGACGCCTGCCCCTGCAAAGCTTACTCCTTCAGAGCTTGAACAACTTAAGCAAACTGATCCTCTCAGTTTCTTAAAGGCCATTATGAATGTGAATACTCCTTCGCCTCCGGAGCTTAATGTCTCAACAGCTGTTACTGCAGACTCTAGTGACAAGGAAGATATTCCCAGTCTTCTTCGACAAATAAAAGAAAGATTCTTTGGGGTCAATCTTGTAGATGTTCTCAACCGGGACCCTATTAAGAGCCACAACTTAAATCAACTTCTAAAGAAAGTAGATTTGCTTCAAGTTTCCACAGAAGTTTCAGAGGTAATTGTTCTGCTGGGCTCTCTACTCGAGCAACTCCAAGCTAACATCCTTCGAAGGCAAAATGTCGAAAAAGAGTTATCTGAGACAAAGGCCTCTCATAACTCTTCATGGAATTTTGCTATGGACGCAACGAAACAAGGTGAGGCCCTCAGGCTCAAACATTCAGAAAATCAGAAGGCCATTGATGATTATGAGAAGAAAATTGGCTCTTGGAAACAAGAAATCAAAGTACTCGAGGGCAAGATAAAGGAGGCTGAAAGTTGTCAAGCAGTCCTACAAAAGTCTAATCAACAAGACTTGCTCGAAGTGGTGCAGTCAGGAATGAAACATTTCGAGGCTGCACAAAAGTTAGTGCCAGAAATCGAAAGGTTGAAGAAACACCGGGCACTAATTGAACTTCGCATGTCTTCATGGGAGACTCAATATTTGAAGATCAAAAAGGATCTCCCTGAGGATTTCAACTAAATGTTTTCGATCTTGTTACTTATTGCACCTTTATTTTGTAATCGAGGCCACTGTAGACATATAATATTTGTACGCTTGACTCCCTTTTATCTCTATCATATTTGCCATTGTTGATTTAGCAAATCTTTCAATTTCTTGTCAAGATATATCTTTAGATTTCCTACAGTGCTTTTATTAAATGCAACATGTAGAACCTGAACATCCTTCGCAGCACTCTTGCCTCTAGACTTGACGTTTCCACTTCTCCTAGCCATAATCATTATTAAAAGTGACGTCACTTTCTCCAAAACGTCGGTTTTCAGACGTGCGTGCATCAGTTTAATGATTACTTCTCAACTTCCAAGGGCGGGAAACGGCGGAAGCCATAACTTCTTTCTTTGGAAAACCAACCGCAGTCCAATCACTCATTGGCAATTAAAACCCACCCTTCAGTATTCCCCTTCTATATAAAGGGTCCAATATCACCTCTGTTTCTCATTCATGCGTTTTCTCTCCAAACTAAACACAGAAAAAAAAAACACACAACTTCTCTTTCAGAACAACTTTCTTACCTTACAATGGCTGAACCTCTCTTCTTTAACGACATCAAAGCCCTCATTAGAGGCGAGTTCAGACTCTCTGAGGATGAACTTGTTCGCCATTTCATCACCATCGAAACCCTGTTTGTTAACCAGGAACTAGACTTCTACTTTGAGGAAGTCCTGGAGGGTGCTATTTACCCCAACATGGTGGCAGAATTCTGGATGAATGCTTCTTTACGCATAGATCCTGAAGGTAGGACCACCATTGATTCTGCTATTCGACACGCTCGTCTCAGCATTACTCCCACCACTATTGCCAATCTGATAAAATGCAATAACTCTGGTGAAACTTTTGATGACAACAGTTTCAACATGACTACTCATCTCATGCTGAGAACTCTTGTGGAAAATGACCGCTTTAGTGCCAAAGTCATCAGGATCTGGCACCAGATGCTCGTGGGGAACTTCCAACCTCGGCGGATTGACGAAAACAACATCATGGTTGAAGACTTGGAGTTTATCCTCTGTGGTCTTCGAGGGAAGAAAATTAACATCCCTTTGATGATCTTCAAGGGACTTGTTAAAGCTGTCTCTGCCGGTGTTGACCGTCGAGGGGTTGTGACTTGTCTTCCGTACGGGAGACTCCTTAGCTACATTTTTCTTAAGAAAGGCGTAGTGAGAAGGATGCGTACTTCTGGAGCCATGGATATGTTCGAGGCTGAACCTTCTCCCGTGTTGTCTTTGGACAATTTAAACCAAAGGATTGACTAGCAAGTTTTTTACCTTAGGTTTAATCTTTTTATATATATATTTATGCCTTCCTTCTTTTGTAACTTCAGATCCTATTCTTTGGATCTTTTTGTAATGAATGTATTCCCATGCTTGAAATGAAAAAGAATATTTTGGTATCTTCTTTGATTTTTTTTTTTTTATAATTCTTCCTGATTGTAAAGCCATTTTGGTGCCTGACCATTTTGGCTTTTCGTAGTACCCTGGGTATCTACGTCTTTGTAATCCTTACTTCGTGCATACTTGGTTTATATCTCTTCAAATATTTCCCGTTTACTCTCAAGATCCTATGATCTTCTGCTAATTCTTCAATTTCATAAGCATTGTTCGAGAATACTTTTAAGATTCGAAAGGGTCCTTCCCAATGTGGGGACCATTTACCAAGTGCCTGATTCTTTCGATCTATAGGTAAAATAACTTTCCAGACTAAGTCATTATTAACAAAAGTTTTACCTTTCACCTTTTTATTATAAGCTCTGGATACTCTTTCCTTTTGCCTTTTTATCATTTCCAGTGCTCGAAGTCTGTCTTCGTCCAAATCTACTAACTCATTCATCATTAACTCCCAGTATACGTTGGGAGGAATGTCTGCTTGTCTTTGTATCCTTACTGATTGCAAACATATCTCAATTGGAAGTACTGCGTCATGTCCAAACGTCAACTGGAAAGGAGTTGTATTCGTAGCTTCTTTTGGAGATGTTCGACAAGCCCAAAGTGCTTGATCTAAAGTCTTATGCCAATTCTTGGGTCTCTTTCCTACATGCTTCTTGATAAGGCCAATTATTATTTTGTTTGCTGCTTCAACCTGTCCATTTGCTTGGGCATAATAAGGTGTAGAGGTAAACAACTTGAAACCTATTTCTCTGGCAAAATCTTGCATTTTTCGTCCAGTAAAGACTGATCCCTGATCAGTTGTTATACTTTCTGGGATTCCAAATCTATATATAATGTGTTTCTGAATAAACTCGATCACCGCCTCTTGATCCACATTTGCCAGTGGTATTGCTTCAACCCATTTTGTGAAATAGTCTATTCCTACCAAAATGTATCTTTGCCCTTTGGATGACTTGGGGTGAATCTCTCCAATCAAATCTAGTGCCCATCCCCTGAAAGGCCATGGTTTTACTATTGTACTTAGTTCGTTTGCTGGAGCGTGTTGGATACCTGCATGTTCTTGGCACTCTTGGCACCCTTTCGCGAACTCTATGCAATCCTTTAGCATCGAAGGCCAATACATCCCATAACGAAACAAGAGCCATTTCATTTTGTGCCCTGCTTGATGTGCACCACATGCTCCACTATGTACGTTCGACAGAGCCAAGTATGCTTCTGCTTCTCCCAAGCATTTCAACAATACCCCTTCAGGAGTTTTCTTGAACAATTCATTTCCCATCAGAAAATATGACAGGGCTCTATACTTGATTTTTCTGTCTGTATCCGTCGAAGGATTTTTCAGATAATTAATAATTGGATTCCTCCAATCTGTGTCAGCCAATGAATCTATATTTAGTACCTCGAATTGTTCTCTATTGGCATAACCCAATTATGAATTTTCCAGATCACTTGGCGAAAGTTTAGTAAACATTGCTCTTCCTCTTACTTCAATCAACTCTTCCAACTTTTCTTTTGATACTTTATATCCCGAAGCTAATTGAGCCAAGTCATTTGCTTCCTGGTTATTCACCCTTGGTACATGCTTTAATTCCACGTATTCGAATTTCTTGAGCAACCTATTTGCGATGATAAAATACATGATCAGATTCTCTTTGATGCACTTGTACTCCTTTGTCAATTGTTTGATGACCAATTCGGAGTCTCCTTTAATTTCGACTCTGGTTGCCCCCAATTCTAACAAAGCCTCAAGTCCAGCAATTAAAGCCTCGTATTCAGCTTCATTATTGGAGCATGATGGACCTTCGATTTTATACTTGAGCTTTGTTGGAATTCCATCAGGAGAAATTATCAACATTCCAATACCAGTTCCCTCTCTATGCGTTGAACCATCAAAATATAACATCCAAGGTTTCAAATCTACACAATGCTGATGATTCTCAACCACCGCATGGTCGACAATGAAGTCTGACACAATCTGACCTTTCATTGCCTTGAGAGGCTAAAATATTAATGAATATTCAGTAAGGGCTAAAGCCCATTTGCCAATTCGACTATGTAGTATTGGCTTAGATAATATATGTTTAATAACATAATAATGAGATGAAACGTAAACATCAACTGGCTTTATATAATACTTGAGTTTGATACAGGAGAAATACAAACAAAGGCAGAGTTTTTCTATATCAGTATATCTAGTCTCTGCATCATTGAGTACTCTACTTAAGTAATAAATGGCTCTTTCGATGCCATTCTCATCCTCCTGGGCAAGCATACTGCCTATTGTTTTATCTGATGCTGAAATATATAGGCGCATGTGCTTCTTCCCATTTGGGGGAGATAGAATTGGTGGACAAGTCAAGTATTGCTTTATCTGATCGAAAGCTTCTTGATGTTCAGCACGCCATTCGAATTTTCCTTGCTTAAGGCGAAGTAGAGGTGAGAAAGCTTGCGTGCGTCCACTTAAGTTAGAGATAAATCTTCTTAAGAAATTTATCTTACCCAACAATGATTGTAATTCTTTCTTCGTGGAGGGAGACTTGGTCTCCATAATGGCTTTTGTCTTGTTTTGGTTAATTTCTATCCCTTTTTTGTGGACTACAAAACCCAAGAAATCGCCTGCCTGCACAAAGAAAGCACATTTAAGGGGGTTCATCTTCAGGCCATATTTCCTCATTCTTTCGAATGATTGGCTCAGATGATCGAGATGACTCATACCCGAGGTAGATTTTACCACAATGTCATCTATATACACTTGCATGAATGTTTCTATGAAGTCGTGAAATATAGAATTCATTGCTCTTTGATAAGTTGCCCCTGCGTTTTTTAAACCAAAAGGCATCACAATCCATTCGTAAGTGCCTATTGCTCCTGGGCAACGAAATGCTGTCTTGGATACATCATCTTCTGCTATAAAAATTTGATTGTATCCCGAATATCCATCCAACATGCTCAAATACTCAAAACCTGCGGCCGAGTCTACTAGCATTTCTGCTATAGGCATGGGATACTCGTCTTTCGGAGTAGCTGCATTAAGGTCGCGAAAGTCTATGCATACTCTTAATGAGCCATTCTTTTTAATTACAGGTACTATATTAGCAATCCACTCAACATACCTTGTAGTTCGGATAAATTTGCACCGTAAGAGTCTTTCGACCTCTGCTTTAATCTTCGAGTGAATTTCTGGCGCGAATCTTCTGGGAGTTTGTTTTATTGGCTTCTTCCCTTCTTTTATTGGTAATTTCAATTCGACTAAGTCTCTTTCGAGACCAGGCATCTCATCATAATCCCAAGCAAAACAATCTCTATTGTCTTTCAACATTTTGATGACCGTTGCTTTCAACTCTGGTTCTAGTTTCGTGCTGATATATGTTATTCTCTTTGATCATTGTCTTCAAGATTGACTTCTTCAAGTGGATCTTGGGCCAACATCTTTATGTTCGACGCCATCGGGTCTTTTTCAAATCCCAACGGTTCTTCGTCGTATATTGCGTCTAACCTTTGACTTGGTTCTTCTCCTATGATCTCTTCAACTGGACCCGTATCTTCAGGGAGTTCGAAACTCGTACGTATTTCCAATTCTGATATTCCTTCTTTGGTTAGGACTGTATCTATCTTTGTATTTGATAGTTCGGCTTCGAGAGCCGTTTTTCTTTTGTTCTCGGCCACATAGGCCGAAATCTTTTCGAAGAACGCAGACTCAGACATGATTAATGTCATCGTCCCAGCCCGTTGGCCGTACTGCTGGATAATTCTCCGATGGTGCTGGATCTGGTGGACCATCCATGATCTCCCTATCCCATTGGAATCCATTTGGGTGTAAAGTCAAATAGTACATTGCTTTTTTGTTTGGGGTATACATCTCTTCAGCAGCATGACAAGGGCCTATGTTTGCCAAGTTCCTGTCAAAGTTGTTTTTGTTCACCTGGTTGACCTCAGCCATGTAATAACTCTGATCACCTTCGATATTCTCCACTATACCATCTTCTCTCCAAATTGTCACCCTCTGATGCATGGTTGAGGGTACAGCCGCTACTCCATGAATCCATTCCCTACCAAGCAACAGGTTGTAGTTTGCCTTTGCTGGTATAACCATGAACATGGTTGGCCTGGTAACTGAGCCTACTGTCAAATTGACTTGAACAACTCCCAGAGTTTGTCCTATTTTGCCTTCGTAATTGGATAAAACCATGTTATGTGGCCTTATATCCGTATCGAACATACTAATTCTTTTTAGCATGTATTGAGGCATTAGGTTCACTGCTGCTCCCCCATCAACTAGGACTTTATTTATGCCCACGTTCTCAATCTTAGCCCTGATATAGAGTGGCTTCAAATGATTTCGCATACCCTCATCAGGCCTTTCGAAGAAAGCATTATGTTCTTCTACTGCACCGTTATTCAGCACATAGTAACACACGGGTCTGTGTTTTTCCATTTCTTCGATATCAGCCTCTTCACAGTCTTCTACTTCAGTTTCCTGATTAAACTCGTGAGGGAGTACCGAGACAACATTGCAATTCAAGTTTATAGATGACACTCCATCAGAGTCAAAATCATTTGTCATTCTATCCTCTTCTTTCCAAGAATTTGAACGCATCTTGTCTTCTTCATCCAAGAGTTTTTCAGCTTCGAATAGTCTGCGTTCCACCGGAGGTTTGTTCGACTTTGCCCCCTGGTATGGGACTTGGATGCTACTAGAGTCTCCAGCTTCTCTTGGCCTGTATTCCTTCTGAGCCTTTTTTATTCTCTGATGCCTTCTCCATTGGGACCGAGACATAGGATTTTTTCCTTTATAATTCTCCAACCGATACACCTCTCGATTTGATCTTTGAAATTGTTTCCTATATGCCATTGCAGTTCTACCACCTTGGTCCCAACTTCGCCATTTGTTAGTTCTTGCATCAGCTTGTACCCACCTATCCCTGGGTGCATTTGCAGGGACTTTGAACGTCACCCTTCGAGTCCTAGGATGTGGGCTATCGGGCCTCTTTGTTGGAGTCCAAATGTCGATACCGTACAGGTTGGGACACAACCCCTGAGTTTCTTGACTCATGTAGCAATACACACGTTCGAATGATCGTGCTAGCATTTCGTCATAGACTGCCCCACATCTTGGGCAGAGAGCAACTTCAGTGTTTTCTTTGTGGCATCTGACCAAAAATCCTACCATGCTTTCCTCCATCTTTGGGTACAGTTGTAGTAGGGGATTTGGCTCTCTTCCTGGGTGTTCCCACCTTTCGCGTCGAACCCTTTCGAAGTTGGCTTCGACCCTTCGATTCAGCATGATCGAACACCTTGGACACATCCATTGCTTACCACCATTTCTCTCGTGGCAATTCCAGAGATATTCTTTGAGGCTTTCGGTTCTTGGAGGAACTTCAATGCCCCCATTTTCCCTCGTCAGCCATGTCTCTAGTTCGCCAAATTCAGACACTGGTCGTCTGGCGCTAACCATGTTAACCGCTGCTGGAGGAACTTCAGAGATCTGGATTTTCTGGAGTTTCATCCTGAGGTCTTCAGTGGCCTCGCTGTTTTCTTCCTTCGAGGCTTCAGTTATTTCTGCCTTGGAAGATTCTCCAACATCAGTATTGAAGATTATGTCACTATTTGGGCTTTCAGTAGCCTGCTTTCCATTGAACATTGCTTTAGTCTCCACAACCTCGATTTCAGAAACCTCCACCATGTTGATATCTTCTACCTCGCAGAGGATGGCGTCAACGATGTTTAGGGGATTGGTATCGACCCTCATATGACTCTTGGTCTTGTCAGCAAACTTCAACCTTCCATCATTGAGAGCATTTTGAATTAGATCCCTGAAAAGAAAACATTGAGAAGTTTTATGGCCTAAAAACCCATGATATTTACAAAAACCTCTTTTCTTCCGTTGTTCCAACGGAGGAATTTTTAAATTTGGAGGTAGTATCATTTGGCCATCTTTTACCAATAAATCAAATATTTCATCACACTTGGTAATGTCGAATGTATAAGTTTTCTTAGGGAACCTATCATTCTTATCGTTTTCTATTGGATTTTTTCCATTGGCAGGATTTAGCAGTTTGCAAGCATAAGGTGGCGCTTCTTTCAATTCAGCCAAGTCTATTTCGACTTCTTCAGGGCTATATGAGTCATCGAAAGACTCATTCTCAGCATCCTTGGCTTCGACGTATGCCACTCTTTCTTTCTTATAACTTTTATTTGCCCTAGCTTTTTCTGCCTTCAGGCGTTCGACTTGTCGAACCCTATCTGCTAATTGGGCCATGTCCCTAAGGTATTGGGTATCTAGTTTCTTTCTTATTGAATAATCTAGACCACCGGCAGCCATTTCAACAAGTTCATGCTCTGGGACTGTTGTAAAACACCTTGATTTCAACAGACGGAACCTATTTAAATAATCATCAATTGTTTCTGTGAATTTTCTTTTAACACTAGCCAATTCTTTCAAACTTATCTTAGTTTGGCCCATGTAGAATTGCTCATGGAAAAGTCTTTCCAAGTATGCCCATGCATCTATCGAATTTGGTGGCAAAGTAGTAAACCAAATGAAGGCATTTTTTGTCAGTGAACTAGGGAAATATTTGATCCTCAAATCCTCGTTTCCCGCTAAGTCTCCTGCTTCCGTCAAATATCTAGCAATATGTTCCACCGTTGACTCGTTCGTTTCGCCTGAAAATTTTGTAAATTTGGGTACCTTGGTGCCCCTAGGCAATTCTGTTTGCATGATATAATCTGAGATAGGGGATGTATAGTTTGGACGTCTAAGTCCAGTACTAAGGCCATTGTTGGCCATAACCCTTTCTATCATGGCAGTTAAGTTATTTTCTGTAGCTAGATTTTCTCTTCTGACTCTTTGAACAATCTCATCTGGGTGTTCGTTCCTACCCACAATCCTTAATCTGGGTTGCTCCTCCTCCGTTTCTTGTCGGACGGGGACAGTTCTTTGATTTGAAGCTTCTAAGTTAATTATTGGAGTTCCTTCGAACACCTCTGTTCTTCGTGAGGGGCCTACATCCCTAGTAGCCGTCCTAGATGATGGAACTATGTCTTGTACACGTTCTAAAATGGGCCTCTCTTCTTGATTCGAAGGCTGTTTGTCTTTCCTTTTAGGTGGCGTTACTCCCATGAATTCTGCCATTCGATTCATCTGAGATGATATCTTTTGGAAAGTCTCCATGTTTTCTCTATTCGTAGTAGTAACATTTGCCATTAGTGGGCTTAAAACTGAAGTCAATTCTCTGGCCAAAACCCCTACCATATCATGGTTGCTTGCATCCATTTCTTGTCGAAATGCTGCTTGGTTATTTGTGGTAAAGTGAGGCATCTGGGTAGAGAAACCAGCGTTATGTGCACTTCGGCCCACTGAACTAACATTTGGTGAAAATGTCGCATTGTTAGTTGGGGCATATATATGTCCTGCCCCTCGTACGCCTGTTCCATATGGGTATGGCATTCCGTATGGATTATTTGGTCTCCATTCGAAAGCGGAGTTCGTGCCTTGACCAAATAAATTGTTTGCAGCATTTGTCGAGGCAAACAATACGTCCTCTGCGCTTGTGGATGAGGGTGCGGTTGTCGACACTGAAACTGGAACAGTCCCTGAGGGTGCTGTATTATTTTCAGGCATAGTCTGGGAATTATCTGCAGGCCTCGATCCATTTGGACCCGTTGCATCTCGTGTTTCTTGAGTAGAAGTCGAATTTGCCGCTCCTGATCCTGAACCTTGTGGGGGATCTTGATTACCCCCTGCACTGGCCGTAACGACCATTTTCCTGTTGTACCTTCGTTTGGGAATCGGTTGTGCACTGTTCTTTAATTTACCGTTCCTAAGGTTCATACAAGATCTTGACATATTTACTCAAGTATCAAGCGTTAAGAGAAAGAGTTCGCTGAGAAAATGTACGTATGACACCACCATTTTAATACATGTGTATTATCTTTTTGTTTTTATCTTTCAGAATTACTGCATTTCGTTTACTTCTTGCCATTTACGTTTCTGCATCTTTACTTTAACGTCATTTACTTTCGAATTACTTTCATGCTATTTACTTTCAAAGTCTTTTATATTTCTGCAGTTTAAGATTCTTTACGTTTCAATTGTCCTTTTAATTTTTTATGTCATGTCACTTCGTTGAAGTCACATTTATATGTAACAAAGTGATTATCAAGACTATTGCCAATTTGTTTACGGTGATTTCCAGTAAACAACCGCTAGTCTTCCAAACTATAATAAATATGATTTGGTTACTTGCAGGATCAACTAGATTGATCCTAGGACACATAGTCAAGAAGATTGTTATCAACGTTTGTTCGAACCATATTCATTATTTGTCTTCTTCAATAAGCGTTGTTCGATTAACAGAACAAATAGTCTTGATAATCACTTTGTTACATATAAATGTGACTTCAACGAAGTGACATGACATAAAAAATTAAAAGGACAATTGAAACGTAAAGAATCTTAAACTGCAGAAATATAAAAGACTTTGAAAGTAAATAGCATGAAAGTAATTCGAAAGTAAATAACGTTAAAGTAAAGATGCAGAAACGTAAATGGCAAGAAGTAAACGAAATGCAGTAATTCTGAAAGATAAAAACAAAAAGATAATACACATGTATTAAAATGGTGGTGTCATACGTACATTTTCTCAGCGAACTCTTTCTCTTAACGCTTGATACTTGAGTAAATATGTGAGTGATTTGTACAAAATGAACACACAGAATCCTAACACTAAGACTCCTATTTATACTAGTTTCGACCTTAACGGTCCTATACTAATCTGCTGCCACGTTTCTCATCAGAACTTCCAGCGAAGCCATCTATTGTTGAACGGTTACGAAACCGTCTTCGAATTTCAAATCTTCCCGCCTGAGTCCATCTTCAACGCGTGGCAGTGTATTAAACAAACACTACTAAAAAACACGCTAAGTAGTAATACTTGAATACATATTCTATGAATTTTGTCTAAGTCCCGAAGACATATGCTTTCATTAATCTTTCATCGTTCACTTATCTTCATCGAACTTAGAAGTCTTTATTTTTCGAAGCATGACCATCAGTAGCCATTTTTTTACTTTTTAAGGGATGGCCATCAGTAACCATCTTTCCTTCGATTCTCAACTCCTTTGAAGGATGAACAACATAAAACGAAATCTTCAGCTAACAACATCATCACAACAATCACAACAATAACAACACAATCATATCATCATCACATCACTATATTGTCACATTTAACAATACATGCACACGATGTATACCTTCACCAACATAATTAAATCGCGTCTTAAAATAAAATCAAGCCTCTGCCCATTTCACCATTTTATCACATAAAATATTCCATTATCTTTACAACGCTCAAAACGGCGCTGTCATACCCCAAAAATTTCCCACACTTTTTAGTGACAAAATTTTTCGAAATTATTTTCAAAATTGGATTTTTATAAAATCTTGGATTCATTTACATTGACACCCTGAATTTTATAAATATTCTATTTAAAGTCTATTTTAAAATATAATAGTTTACTCTTAAATTATTTATATTTTGATAAACAGCAAAATGCTGGCCGATGCTTCATACACTTTCAATTGGCTTTTTATTTTGAACAAATAATATAGTACAATTGGTAAGGAAGTAACGTTTGCAAGTATAAGGTCCCGAGTTCAAATCTCAATTTTGACATTTTCCCTTTTTTATTTGTTTCTAACTTTAGCTTTATTTTTTATTTCAAAAAATCAAAAAAAATTTTCTTTTTAATTTTCGTTTTTTTAATTTATTTATTCTATATTAAAAAAAAATTATTTTATGACTTATGCACTTTTATCACAAATTAATCAAAATCACAAAAATATAAAAAAAGAAGTTATTCATTTATTTATTTTCCATGTTTAGAATAGTATTTTTAGAAGTGAGTGAATGTGATTGATTTCTAAGTTAAATATTTTTATCACATTTATCTTCCTACCATTTGTGTTAACCTAATTTCCATTGTATAAAAAGGGACCAATTCTATTCCATTGGGGGGATTCACGGTACAAAACTTGCAGCTTTTCTTACAAAACTCACC
Source organism: Vicia villosa (assembly GCF_029867415.1). NCBI lineage: Eukaryota > Viridiplantae > Streptophyta > Magnoliopsida > Fabales > Fabaceae > Vicia > Vicia villosa. The sequence goes on from NC_081185.1 coordinate 54,809,708, forward strand.
ACTAAAAAACCCTTATTCATGTATATATCTAGGGTTAAATATGTTTCTAGTCCCTATAAAATTACCAAAAATTACTTTTAGTCCCTATAAAAAATTAGTCGACTTTTAGGCCCTATAAAATTACTTTTGCACTCATTTTTAGTCCCTCTACAGGGACTAAAAGTGAGTGCAAACACCATTTTATAGGGACTAAAAGTCAACTTTTTTATATAGGGACTAAAAACCAAAATTGAGATATTTATAGGGACCAAAAACTTATTTAACCCATATATCTGCACATACACTAACCCTTATTTTTTTCTGGCCTTGAAACCCACTTCTTCACATGCTAACACTCTCATATGTATAAACTTGTTCTCACTAACCCAGCAAAACCTTTATCCTCCACTACTACATTTTTGGCCTACGGCCACGCTAAAATTTTCCACAGCTCAGAAACTGTGGCCATATATATGATTTGGCCAGGGTTTTATAAGCGTAGACTAATATTTGAAAACATTGAATTCGGAGTATGAAACTGTGGTCTTTCCTTCAACTACCCACGGTTATTTAACTGCAGATATTTTAAGCCACAAAGTAAAACCGTGACCTATAATTTTGACTTCAAACTGTTGCGCAAGCCCAAAAAATTATACCCCGCCAAATTTTCCCTCTTTTATTTAGTTTCCCTCTCTTGATTATTTTGTTTTCTATTTTTTTTTTTAAATTAAAAAAAAGTTTAAAACATAAAAACATATCTTATTTTGTTTTCTATTTTTTTTTTAAGATTAAAAAAAAACTAAAACATTAAAACATCATACACTTTTCCCTCATTAATCAAACACGTTTCTGATCCAGTGACCTTTCTTCTTCCTCTCATCTCGCGCACAGCTCCGTCTCGCCGTTTCTTCCTCGAAAAATCCAAAAGCCATCTCCGTTAATCAACTCTCTGCATTCTTAAACCCTAAACCTTCTCCGTTTCTCCCTAAATCTTCTCCGCTTCTTTGCATTGTAAACCCTAAATCAATTTCCCTAAATCTTCTCGGTTTGACGAAGAAGTACATATCCACGGCACTTCCTCGTCCCATTGTTGTCACTTTTCAACTCAATAACACCAATGTCTCAAAACTATCTCTAGCTTTTCCACTCTTCCCTCTTTCAGATTCCCTCTTTCAGATTCAAAGTCTCTGCCATGGTTTCCACCGTCACCACCACTAAAGTAGTCTCCCCCATCATTGTCGGCGGCAGAAGAGTTGGAAAGGCTTTACAAGACATTGGAGAAGGCCAAGACGTTCTTGTAAAACATGGAGATTCAATTCTTCTTAATTTTGAAGGTCCTATTTTGGTTTGTACTATGAATGATGATCTTGATTATGTTCTTCAAACCACTCCTCTTTCCCGTGAAAATAAATAGTTACTCGTGTAAGTTCATCTTTATTATGACTTTCTAGAATCAATCTGGTTTTTGTCGATTTTACTTGCTGTTATTAGTTGTTCACCAATATGTTTACAACATTCTTCGTTTCTCATAGTTTGATGCTGCAACCTTCGGAGGAGATCCTGAAGTAAAGACCATGCTTCAGTGGCTTGCGTCTTCTCAAGTTTGACATATATTAAGTAGTTGTACCTGTACAATCTATTTGCAAATTTGCATTCCGATTAAAAGTAAAAGTGGTATTTTCATGAGGTGTTGATTTCTCACTAGACATTGTTTCGTGCCGTGGCAGGTTGCAAGCTGGATTTTGTCACAGAGATGGACTGTTGGAGACCTATGGAACATGCTAGATGTTGATTGATTGGTTATTACAGGTATCCTGCACATGGAAGAAGAGGAGATGCTAGAGAGTGTGGCATTCCATGGAAAAGATTAAGAGCACCTCCTGTTGAAACTTGTTCACATGATCTTCATATCTCTGATTGTTTACATAATTTGCATCTTGGTGATCACATAGAGATTCAGTGGAGGAGAAATAAAGAATATCCTTGTGGTCTGTCCCTTTTTCCATATTCATATATTCTTCTAAGCTTAATCTCTAATACCATTTTCTTTAATGATTTGTTTTGTTTCTGAAGTTGATGAAGATGAAGTTGTTTATGTAAGTTGTTGTTGTGTTTAAGGTATGATAATGGGAGCATCAACATTTGGTTCATTTATTTATTTATATGACTATTCTGTGTTATTCAATCTGTTTATGTAAGTTGTTTATGTCATTCTGTGTTATTCAATATGTTTTCAAATTATATATAAAACAATTTAGCCATCCAAATGAGTATGTAAGTTATGTCATTGTGTCTTATTCCCAGGCTATGTTTGGGAGTTTGGAGGGGAAGGGAGGGGAGGGCTTTGGAAAATAAGAAGAATTGAGTGAAAAGGATAAAAAGATTTTGGGTAGGAGGGTTTTGGAGGAGTTGAGTTTATTCATAACACCAAAAACCCCATAAAATGGGGGAACTCAAAAATTGTATTGAAGGAGGGTTTTGGAAGGTTTTGAAGGGGTTACATAAATTTTTCAAATATCTTTTAGGTTGTTATAGTATTCTAAAAAATAAAAATTTAGTAATGATAATGACTATTTTATCATTCTAAACAAAATCATTTTTTCGAACTCCCAAACATAGCCTTAAGCACCAAACTTCTGAAAGTGAGGTCGGTGATTGTTAGATAGTGAAAGTTTATACTGTAAATTTCCTTAATCTAATGTTGGTAAATAGCCGCTCTAATGGTTAGTAGTTCTAACAGTTCATAGGGTATAAAACATAAGGGATATTTTTCGATAATCTATGCATGAGATGCATTTACCCGCCGCACGAAATTCTAGGAGAGCTGCTATACAGAATTCAAATAAATTCATGACAGTGGAGGAGTGAAATGAAGTTTAGTGATTGCAGAACTTAGGATTAAATAATTTGGACTGCTCTTTGTTTCCTGTTTATTCAAGATTAACTTTTTGGTATGCAAGGTGCAAAGGGTAGCACAAGCTAACAAGGCATGTGGTTTGTTGTACAACTGAAATATCACATATTTTTAAAGTGTACTTTTAAACAATAATTTTCTTTGTTTGAAAATATACTTCTGAACATACAATTTTTTAATGTCTTTTTAGAATATTGTTGATTGGAGAATATGATTTTACTAACACATGGACTCGATGATTAGTTTTGGATTAAATTTAGTTTCTTAAAGGGTTTTAACTTGTAAGTTAATAGGTTTATTACAAGACATGTTTCTTAAAGGGTTAATTCATTCATTCACTGATTTAAGGATTTCAAAAATATATTTATTTTTAAAAAATAAATTTAATAGATTTATAGTATATGATAAAAATAATAATCATTAAAATACGTTGGATGGATTGATCCATCCACATATATAAATGGATCGATTGCGTCTAATCTATTAATTTACTGTTTACGTGGTAGATGAATTACATAGAATTTTTTTGAATTGGATGGATTTTATCTTAATAAATTTTATTTAACAAATTTTATTGTCACCCTAGTAGAAACTCAATTGATGATAAATGTGGAGCAAGATGATATCATCAATTTGATACAAGAGAAGATAAATTGAAGGATTGGTATACCAAAGACTATCACGAATGATCATGGAACATTGTTCACCAGTGACAATTTGGTGGCCTTCGTATAGATATTTGGAAAAAAAAAAGGAATATTCATATACGAATAAAGATAAAGTTAATGTGAAATGGGTCATGTGTTGAAAAGTATATTTTTGGCAAATATTTTTATATCGTATCCACAGAAATTGGGTGATATTACCACCGTTCAATAGTTGCAATTGTTTTAAGTTTGATAAATTAAAATGAGTTTTTTGGTGTTTAGGAAATTATTTTGCTTCTTGAAATAAGACTAAAATACTAAAAATGAAGTTTTTATTAAATAAAAGAGTTTTGTCAAGTAAAGAGGTTTTGCCAAGGTTGGGATTCACTATCCAAATGTCTCATGTTTCCTTAAAACAATTATATGAACTCATGATTATTGCAAATATTCTAATGTCATCTCAATAACATTTATTTCTAAATATTATTGAGATAATTACTATATCAAGTAGACGATTTCTCCACCTAACTATCAATATAGCAATCTTTTTGAAACAAAAGAAAAGTAGTGTATAAATCTATTTCTACCATTTATCCACTACTTGAAAGAATACTTTAGGACAAGATTTGAATAATCTTTCTCAACAATAATCCAAATCTAATTTTCAAAATAGGACAAAAGTATCAATCTATTTTAATAATCAATTATTTGCATACAAGAGTTAAAGGAAACATAATGAATGTATTATCCTAAACCATGTATGTGAACTCAACAATATGTATGTAATCTAGTATTCTCTCAATACACTTATGTCTAAGTAATATTGTGCATCTTGTTGGATTAACCTTTAAACAATTTCTTCATTTAAATCTTAATCCATCAAGAGTTTTATAGTTTGATACAAAAGATAATCAAGTTATGAACCTATTTCTACAATTCATAATTTGATTGAGATAACTCTTAGACTTTAATTTATATCATCTCTTTCAACAACAATATAAATTAAAGTAACCAAAATGAAACAAAGAAATTATCTCTCCATTCAACATAGTCATTTGTTCACATGTAAGAATATTAAGAAGAATACATTGAAACTTAGGAATAGCTAATACCTCCAATCGTGACAAAAGAAGGATTCTAGCTCCTCTTCTGCATTGTTCTTCCTTTCTTCCTAACACTATTTTCTGGTTTTTCTAAGTGGTAGTGAATAAAATGATAAAGAGAAATTCTATGGTGCAGTCACCTATTTGATTGCAGAGAAGAAGTCACTGCCTGACCAATCAGAAATAAACCCTAAGCCCTAATAGTGCCACATTGGACTGAAGCATTAAATGACCCTTACTAACACTTACTGTGGTAATTTTATAGTTTGAATATTGCAACTTAGTCCTTAGCATATTAATATTGTTTTTAAAATTTCATGTTTATAAACAAAATCAATTAAATTAAAACAAATTAATCAACTCAACAAATTAATCAACTCATCTCCATCTCCCTCACTTCATCATCGTGAACAGAATTTGAACAAAAAAAATTCTTCATCATCTCATCTTGGCATTTTTTCCCAACACTGCAAACTCAACACAACAGTTATCGTCCCATTCAAAGGTTCGTCTCATCTTGGCATTTTTTCCCAACACTTCAAACTCAACACAACAGTAATTGTCCCCTTCAAAGGTTCGTCAAACGTAACAAGACCAAAAATTTGTTTGTGTTCGTATTGAGCACGCTGCTGCAAAGGTAAATGAGAAAATGGTTGTTATATTTGTTTGAATAGTTAAGATTAGGGTTTAGGATTGGGAATTAGGGTTTATGATTGAATCTGTTTTATTTACATGGGTTTTTTATTTGATGATTACAAATTTCACTTTTGGTGGGTACCTTTGAATCAGGTCGATTGATTTAATAAGGGAATAAAGAATTGTGATTGATGCTTGAAATTTTTTTCTGTACATGGGTTTCCTATTTAATGATTTCGAAATTTCAATTATGTTAAGTACCTTTGATTTGAATAGGAAATTAGGTCTGTGATTTATGTTGATTTTAGGTGTGTTAACAAATGTGTTAATTCAGGTTTACCATGGAAAACACCGACCATTATGATTCCAACGACTATCGATTCCGTGACAGTGGTACATCTGATTCTGAATCGGACAATGGTCAGAATGACATTAATTCGGTGTCCAGTGCGTACGAAAGTTCAAGTGATGGTGATGGCAATGGCGATGGTGATAGTCACAATGAAGTTTTTGATGCAGTTGTAGGTGATAGAACAGTGAATATTGATGCCCTTACTGCTGATGAAATTCGTGCTATGGAATTCGGTACAGTTGATGAAGCTAATGTGTTTTATTTTAAGTATGCTAAATGTAAAGGGTTTGCCATTAGGAAAAGTGATGTTAGGACAAGATCGACTGAGGGTGGAAAAATAATTGTAATGAGGCAGTTTGTATGCAATAAACACGGTCTAAGAGAAAAAAAAAACACTTAAGGAGGCTTGATAGAAAAAGAGAACATAGACCCACGAACCGCACTAATTGTCCCGCTAGGCTTCGTGTGCATTACAACCCCCAGAAGGATAGTTATGTAGTGTCATGTTTTGAAGAGGCTCACAACCATGAATTAACACCATCTAGGTTTATCCAGTTACACCCTATTTATTGTGATATTACTGAAGCAGATAGAGCTCAGATTGACAGTCTCCAGTCACATGGAATTAGAACTTGTCATATAATGGGATACATGGTTGCTTAGAAGGGTGGATACAATCGTGTTGGGTTTACAAAGAAGGATTTGTACAATTATTTTGATAGTAAAATGCGTGCTACTATTAAAGATGGTGACGTTGCCGCTGCTATAAATTATCTAAATGTGGAGTCATCTACTGATGCCACGTTATATGGTAAATATGTCGTAGGCATGGATGGACGAATGAAGTCTCTTTTTTGGGCTGATGGAAGCAGTAGATCTGACTATTTTTGTTTTGGCGATGTGGTTGCGTTCGACACGACTTACAAGAAGAACAAATACAACTACCCATTGGTTATATTTTCAGGGTGTAACCACCACTCTTAGACAGTTATTTTTGGTGCTGCATTGGTGTCAGATGAAACGACAGAGATGTTTAAGTGGTTGTTGGAGTGTTTTTTAGAGTGCATGGAAAATAAATACCCAGAAACAGTTGTAACAGATGGAGATGGGGCGATGAGGGAATCTATAAAACAGGTGTTTCCGGATGCGACACATCGTTTATGCGCTTGACATTTGAACAAGAATGCGTGTGAGAATGTAAAGAACTCATAATTTTTGAAAGATTTTCAAAAAGCCATGTACTCTAATTTTACAAAGGATCAATTTGAAGAGTTTTGGTCAAAGATAATTAAAGAAAACGGACTTGAAGGAAATCCTTGGGTTGCAAAAACGTACGAGAACAGGTCACTATGGGCAACTGCATATCTACGTGTGAAGTTTTTTGGGCGTATAAGAACTACGTCTCAATGTGAAGCCGTCAATGCAATCATCAAGAGTTATGTCAGGAAGAAAGGCTGCATTTTTGAATTTATGCACAATTTTGATCAGGCTATGAGATCTTATAGAAACAATGAATTGATTGCCGATTTTAAATCAAAGTTTTCAGAACCTGTGATGACTACTCAACTGGGTGCCCTTGAGAGCCATGCTGCGAAAGTTTATACTACGAAGATTTTCAAGGAAGTCAGAGATGAAATAATGAAGGCTAGATCATTGAATGTTAAGGAAAAGTTAATTCGTAATGGATTTAAAACTTATCGATTTACAAAATATTGTTGTGATAACTATGACGTAGAGGTTGTGTATGATGGTGAAACACTTCAATGTGAGTGTAAGTTATGGGATTCCATGTTCTCGTATTTTGGTGTCATGAAGGATGAACATGTTAGTCTCATTCCCACCGGTTTAATTTTGTCGAGATGGACGAAGGATGCAAAAATTCATTACTTGAACGTGAATTGTAATGGTTCTGATGATTCTAATATGATTGAGCAAGCTCAGTTTGGTGCATATTGTTCTGCATTTACTGCTTTTTGCAAAGAAGCTTCAAAAAGGAAGGTGTTTACGGGGAAATAATAGGTGACATTCTGAAGTTACAAAAAAAGTATTGTAGTACGGACGATCCTATTTTGGCATCGAACTCAGCCGTAGGTGATCCAAATATTGTGAATAGCAAAGGTGCTCCAAAGAAAAAAAAAGAATGACATAAAAGCTATTAGGAGATGTTCTAAATGCAACAGTAGAACTCATAATGCAAGGAGTTGTTCGGTAATTTCAAAAGTTATATTCTATTCGCTTGAGTCAATCTGTTGCTCTTTTGATAAACATAGTAGTTTCTATTGTATAATTTGCAGGTTGCGGAAAACGTGCCATCTGAACAAAATGTTGGTATGAAGTCGTGGCCAGTAACTGATTCATTCCGCCAAGTTGTGAAGGTATTATGTTTTTTTCAATACAAGCTCTGATATGTTGTATTAATTATAACGTGTTATTATCTGTATCAAAAGAATAATTTGTTTGTTAAAACATAACAAGAATGGAAAAAGAGGTCGCATTGGTGAAAGTAGTGTGCAAAATAAATGTACAGAACCACCAAACTCTCGTGGCGCTAATGTGACAGCGACTTCTCGCGCGGAAGTTGGAAGCACAAGCATACCCATGCCTGCAATGTATGGATTGCAACCCGTGTTGCCAGTGGTACAACCGGTGTTGCATCTAATGCACGTACAACCGTTAATCCCACTATATCCAATGACAGTTGCGGAAAATTCGGGTTCATGTTTCGGTAGGCTACAACGACCGATGAATAATGGTGGTACTTGAACGAGCAAAAAAATAGTTGTAATTTGACCAGGCATGAAATTGGAGGTGATTTTTAGTGGTATGACAAGGTTTAGGTTAGAATACATGCATCTATATAGGTTTTTTGTGTCCTAACATAATAGTTTGTAAGTTCAGTGGAGTCAAATCAACACTGATACAGTTTAATAGTTCTACTGTCAGTCACCTAATTTTATGAGTGCAGTAGTGGTTATATTACCATCATGCATTAATATTTTTTTTCACTTAGAGTTAATGCCATTGAATGAGATTTAGGTTAGGTGTAACTATACCTATATATTTTTCCAATATATATAGTAGTAGTACCACCAAGAGAGGAAAAAATAATATAAGGAAAAAAAATCTTGTTTTAAAAGTGAATTGTTAGGTGTTCTTGCTCTTGAGAAATGTTCGGTGGTGAATCCCACTCAGTGACTTCAATTGATACGTAATTATGTTTATCATTTGCTTACATATAATTTCATTGTTTGCTTTGTAATTTTAATAGTTGCATGTTTATCTTTTTGAAGGATGGATGAATGGGCTGAGTATTTAGGTAATTACGTTTACGATGAGGTTGAACAGAATGTCGATCTCAGTGACATTGAAAGTGACGAAGGTGAAGAAGAGATGGATGAAAATTTCGGTGATCCCTTGGTCGAAGAAAATGGCATTTCATTCAATTATCGTGTCACTGCTGCTTGTTGTCATACCCCAAAATTTGCCCTCCTCATTTCATTTTCAATGACTCAAGGTTCAAGGGTTTATTCAAACAACATTCTCATAATCGAGGGTCTCCAAAACTAGGGTTTGCATTCTATCAAAGGAGTTTGAATCTCTAAAGGCCTCAAATAGATTTCAAGGTGTCTCATATGTCTCAAAGCATCTCCATGTCAAAAGTCCAGCTTCAATTCCAAGGATTGCTCACTCAATGGCTCAGATGACCCATATCGACTAGTTTGACTTAAAAGTCAACTATAATCAAAATACAGTCAAACTTCAAGATTTTTGGTCAACATCAAGTATTTGAGGTTATACCCATCATTTAATCAAAGGTTGATCATGATCCATTAATAAGAACTCAGAAAAGAACAAATTCAAAAAAGGTTCAAATTAGGGTTTTTTATAGGAGAAAGTCAACTCAACTTTGACTGGCCATAACTTACACATGGAGTATCAGAAATTTCTCACTCAAATCCTGTTTTGAAGGAAATTGAATCCTCTACAACTTTGTCTCTCACAAGCCAAGGCCAGAAATGCTTCATTTGAGAGATATGGTACAAAAGATTATAGGTCCTTTTCAAAGGTCAACCAAAAGCAGTTTTTTGTCAAAGGACATATCATCAAGATAAAATCTCCAAATGAAAAATATGTTCCAAAGTGGCTTGTAGAGGACATCTTGAGGTTTCCAAAAAGTCAAATAACTCTTCCATATCTAAAAAATTGAAGGAGATATGCCTTGTCAAATTTGGTCGATTTTGGATGGAAAATGTGAAGCAAATAAGGGTTAAACTTGGAATTTTTCCAAATGGGCCTATTCTTTTATGATCCAAACTTGCTTATAAGGGTACTAAGAGTCTCCAAATCCAAGGCCACGCCCATTTGAATTATATTTTATTTTTATTGAATTTTCTTATTCATTAAAAATGCACTTCTCCTTGTGCTTCTAAGTGAGCCTTCATACGAATTTTCCAGAAATCAAAGAATTCTCCACAAAATAATGGAGGCTTGTTGTTGCTACCGCCGTCTCTAATAACTAGATTTTGATTTGCGGAAGCCATCTGGATCTTTTTGGAGCAGGTTACCTATAATCTGCTCTAATACCAACTGAATTTGATAAAAAAAAAAGTATTCTTTTGTTTAATTAGAATTTCACCCGCTTCTTCATTCATGCTCCGTACCATGTATTTTCAAATGAATATAAATTAAGGAATCCTTATGGCTCTAGAGCTTGTGGTAGCTCTTTTAAGAATTATTTCTGTTCTTCTTGAAATGTTGTATTGGCACCCATCCAATTAAATCTGACATCCTCCATTATGTATAATTTTATCAAAATATCTTTATAGTTATTTGAATTTTTGAAAAAACTTAGTGGTTTTTCAAATATATGGATTAATATAGATGGTTTTTAAAAAATTCTTGGTTTCTAGATTTTTGAGATTTCTCAAATTTTTGGAATATTTATTGAATTATTTACAAAATAGATATAAAAGTGTACGCATATTTTAAAATATAAATTCAATAAAATTATCATTAAAAGGAAATTTGTTAATGTATGAATTTGAACTTGATAATTAAAAATGGACTTATAATTATATAGGAAAATACGTGAATTGGACTAACTAATAACAATACAACCAAAAAACTCTTTTACCTTTGTTGAAAGATGGGACTTATCTCGATTTTATAGACAAGGTGACGAAGGGAGTCATGAAAATTAGTCGCATTTCTCCTCAAGGAAATTTTCGTTGAGAGAAAAATTGTACTTGACATAAATTCGGTCCTCAGCAACAATATTTTTTATTTTTAAAACCAGAAAGTGTGTGCCACTATACCTCATAGTTGTTGGTAATATCAAAGATGAAAAGTATGAATTTCAAACTAAGGGGACAATTTTTTTTTGTTAATATAATTTGTTATAAATTTTTACTTGTATTTTTTTAGACCGAAGCTATATACACATGTTAATACAAAATCTTTATACACATCTCTAAACGAACAAGAAAATTTTATTTTATATATACAAAATTATGTTGTTTACAAAATTTGTAACATAGTCTAGTATGCTCATATTCAAAATGGTACACCAAGACAACTTATATAAAAATTTGATAACAATACTAGAATGACAAAACCGAATACATATTTGTAACAAAAAACCTATACACATCTGTTACAACTACCGGGAGAAACCAATGTTGTAGAAGACCATAAAATGACAGGAAGGAAACCCGCCCAACATGAATAAATGTCACTTATATCTTCCTGTGGTAATGGGGTTGGGTCATTACTCACCTATTATTTAAAAAAAAATAATCAAATTTGAATAACCCTACGAAACCACGACATGAACCTTGTAAGATAAACCTTTTACTAGTTAGCGAAAACAACAATAACTTAACAACTGACAAAAATAAATTATGTGCACATGGAAAAGTGAATGCCATAGACCACGAATCTCTAATGCTTTCAAAGACTATATCTCACCCATATTTCACAACATAATATGGACACACATATTTGTTGGGTCACTACTATAAATAATATATTAAATAACAAAGTTTTACCTCAACCAATTAAAAATCGAGGTCAAATGACCCGGAACTTGCAATTTTAGTTTCTTTTATAAATATTAAATTTCATCCCTCAAGTTTTTTAAAATATACATAAAAAGTAGTGTAGATTGCGCTTTGAATTCAAACTCTTGCCATTTTGTGCTTTAATTAGAACCAAAATTGCGCCTTTATTTATTAAATCATCTTTTCAGTCAGTTTTCTTGAAAATTTACACGAAAAGTTGATTAATAACAAAGTTGATTAATATTTTATGTCAGTTGTTTTTCAACATCGTAATTTTAAGTCTCATTCAGTTTTCATTATTTCGTAAACTTTTTGCACCCTGGCAAATGAAAAAAAACAACATTCTTCATCATCAACACATTATAAACCGAAACACCATTTAAAATAAAAGGATGATCATACAACCTTTCACAATAACTGGGCTATGGTTGAAGTTTAAACCAAGTACTTCTATAGTTCCAAAGATAACAATCTTTTACTAGCATCTAGAGCGTACTTTTAGGTTATTGAGGGGATTTTGCATATTTCAGATAACTTTTAGGTTATTGTACATTTATTATGTTTCTGATTTGATTGTTTAGCATTTTATTTTACATCCACTTTGTAGATGTAATATGTTATGAAACCATGTATTGTACATATTTTGGATGTCATATAAACACTATGATTATACTTAGTACCAGATATGATGTTTTGAATAGTATTATTCTAAATGAATATCATTAGAGCATTAAAATCTTTTAAAAGTATCTTTATCTTATTTTTTTAATAAAAGAAATTTTATTAACTCCCAAAAACAAGTACAAATAGGGCGATCAAACGGTTCGAGCCAACCACCAATTAATAAAAAAGAAGACTTATGGCATTATGAGCTTGTTAATGTGTTTTCTTAGATGAGGCCTCATCCATATTCTATAAACTTTACTATCAATAATTTTAGTACCAACTAACTGCCTATTTGAGCTTTTACCGAAACTGCACTCATTACAAAACTTCAACACCCCATAAATTGTTTCAGCAAAAGCATACTTTAGAATAGAATCTTCCCACCCTTTAACCTTGCTCTGGTCAATCATCCAAGCCAAATCCTCAAACCAACTACCAGGTTTGTGATTCACACATAGGCATTCTAGAACACACTCCCACATGTTTTCCAAACCTGGGCACAAATATTATTTTCAAATATTATTTTCCTGCAACACACACAAATATTATTTTCAACAAGCCCAAACCTATAGAGCCTCTCTTTTGTTACATGCCTATTATGGAAAACTAACGACGTCATGAATAGTGCACAAGGCCTAGCCGCATTACCATACATGATTTTCTTCTTTGTGACGATTTGATACTTCTCTTTAACCTCAATATACATTACACCTGTTTTGGATTTCTCCTTGTGCATAATTTTCCCCCAACTCTCGTTGAGTTTAGTACCATCCTTCTGTTTTAGAATTGCCTTGAGGATCCAAGAGCATGACACTGTCACAAGCACCTCCATAATATTCATACCTATAATGTAGTAAGAATGAATGCGTCTAACCCATTGTAACTTCAAGATACAAGCCTTATTCCAGTATGCTAAGGATATGACATTTATACCCCCTTACTTCCTCGGTGAACAAACACGCTTCTAAGAAATATGGGTTTTCCTCGAGATCTTATCAGTTCCAAACCAAAGAAAGGAACGACAGATGGTTTCAACATCCTTTATAATTTTCTTTGGAAGGGGCATACAATATAACCATTATTTTGCAATGGCAAATAAAACAGTTTTAATCAACTGCATCCTACCCGCAAAACTCAGTGGAGTTTGTAAACATGAATTGTGTTTTTAGATATAAAAATAAGATCTATTAAAGTAAAACTTAAATTTTCATACTAAAAAATGGTGAGACTTAAATCTAATAAAATTTGAAAAAAAATTGAAAATTAAAGTGACATTTGTGTAGATAATATGATATGAATAAAATAATATAAAAATAATCAAATTTTTTTCCAGTATTCTAAGGAGTTTATTTATATGGACACTTTTTTAGCTAAGATTGTATAAAGGCATTTTGTTCAATTTTATGATATAGAATTAAAATATGTAATGATAAAACATTTTTGAAATTTTTTTAATAATAAAATAATAATAATAATTAATATTCTTAGTGTAGACATTTAAAAAAATGAATTAACATTTTAATATATTAAAATAAGAGCTATTAATGTTAGAATTAAATATTTCCCACAAAAATAAGAATTAAAATTTAATGGAAAAGTCTTTTCAAAAGGGGATAATATACAATAAAATTAATTATACAATAATTAAAAATTATTATTCTTTAATATTTTAAAGAGATATTTCTACTGGGACTCTTTTTAAAGTAAGATTTTATATTGATGGTTTGCTCATTTTTATTATAAAAAAATCATAGAAGGTAATGGAAAGACCTTTTGAAAAGTTACAATATTTTATTATAAAGAAGGAAGGGAGTATATATATACATATAGATGGATAGATAGATAAAGATATATACACTAGTTGATCTGACCGAAAAATAAAGGGTGAAATTCTACAAAATGACTTTTTCGTTTCGACCACCTCTCTCTTTTCTGTATTTTTAGCAATTTTTATGGTTTTTCTTTTCAGCAGGTAATGAAATAATGTTAGCTTTTAATTTTTAGACTTCCATGGGATGCGAGATGCTGTTGTTTCGAAAGCTAAGAAAGAGTTATTGTAAATTAGAACCATCAAAATAATAAATAAATACCTCTCCCTTTTCTATTATACATTGCTTGTAGAAAAATGCTTTAATGAAAAAACAAATTATTTACTTTTATTTTTATTATATTTTCAATTATTTATCATTCATTTTTTATAATTTTGTTCATTTACACTTTCCTGTACTATTTATAAAAAATAATCTTGTAGAATTATTTATAGTATTTTTTTCCACACAATAATTGTTATTCTTTTAGATATTTTTGAAAGAGTCAAATAATATTTTAATAAAAAAATGATAGGAATACTATTTAGGTTTTTGAAAGAATTTATATTAATCAAGTGATGAATTGACGATGGATATTTAGTTTTTAAATATCCATATATAGTCGAGATGTAAGATGGAAATTGATAAACAAAAATCTATTCTTTGCTTAATTAGAATTTCACCCGCTTCTTCTTAATTAAATGTTGTGGATCCCATCCAATTAAATCTGACATCCTCCATTATGTATAATTTTATCAAAATATCTTTATAGTTATTTGAATTTTTTAAAAAACTTTGTTGTTTTTCGGATATATCGATTAATATAGATGGTTTTTACAAAACTCTTGGTTTCTAGATTTTTGAGATTTCTCTAATATTTGAAATATTTATTGAATTTTTTGAGAAAATAGATATAAAAGCGTGCGTATATTTTTAAATATTAATTCAATAAAATTATTATTGAAAAGGAAGTTGTTTATGTATGTATGAATTTGAAAATTATTTTTGAAAATGGACTTATAATTATATAAGACAATATATGATTTGGGCTAACTAATTACAATACAACCAAAAAACTCTTTTACCTCGGTTGAAAAATGGGACGTATCTCCATTTTATAGACAAGATAGCGAGGAGAGTCATGAAAATTAGTCAATTTTTTCCTTAGTTAAAGTTTCATTGAGATAAAAATTGTACTTGACATAGATTAGAGCCTCAGCAACTATATTTTTTAGTTTTAAAACCAGAAAGCGTGTGCCAGTATACCTCTTAGTTGTTGGTAATATCTAAGATGAAAAATAGGTATTTACCTTAGTTTGAATTTCAAACAGAGGGGAAAAGCATTTTTTGTTAATTTAATTTGTTATAAATTTTTACTTGTATTTTTTTAGACCAAAGCTATATACACATTTCAATACAAAATCTATTTACACATCTCTAAACGAACTAGAAAATTTTATTTTACATATACAAAATTATTTTGTTTATACAATTTGTAACATAGTCTAGTATGCTCATATTCAAAATGGTACACTAAGAGAACCTATATACATATTTGATAACAGAACTAAATGACAAAACTAAATACATATATGTAGCAAATAACCTATACACATTGGTTACAAATACCAGGAGAAACTAGTGTTGTTTAAGACCATAAAATGACAGGAAGGAACCGATCCAACATGAACAAATGTCATTTATATCTTCTTGTGGGAATGGTGTTGGGTCATTATCCACCTATAATTTGAAAAAAAAATTGCATTACCCTACAAAACCACGACATAAACCTTGTAACATAAAACTTTTACTAGTTAGAAAAAATAACAATAATTTAACAACTAATAAAAATAGATTACGTGCACATGGAAAGGTGAATGGCTTAGACCACGAATCACTAATGCTTTCAACGACTATATCTCACATATATTTCATAACATAATATGAACACACATATTTGTTGGGTCACTACTATAAATAATACATTTAATAACAAACTTTTACCTCAACGAATTTAAAACCGAGGTCAAATGACCTAGAACTTGCCATTTTTGATTCTTTTTATAAACTATAAATTTTATCCCCCGAGTTTTTCTAAAACAGACATAAAAAGTAGTTCAGAGATTGCGTTTTGATTTCTAACTCTTGCAATTTCATGCTTTAATTAGAACCAGAATTGTGCCTGTATTTTTTAAATCATCTTCTCAGTCGATTTTATTGAAAATCGACACGAATTATTGATTAATATTTTAGTTAGTTAAATTGGAAGCGACATTTATGTCAATTTTTTTCCCTCGGTTTTTTCTACCAACCTAGATATGAACTGTAAACATTACTTTATTCCAACATCGTAATTTTAAGTCTCATTCAGTTTTCATTATTTCTCAAAATATTTTGGCACCCTAGTGAATGAAAAAAACAACATTCTTCATCATCAACACATTATAAATTGAAACACCATTCAAAATAAAAGGATGATCGTACAACCTTGCAAAATAACTATGTTATGTGTCATACCCCAATTTTTGACCTAAGATACCACCTTATATCATCTTCATGTGCATCATTTGCATCATTAACAAACTACATAGCTTGTGTTTGCTACTTGTGCTCAGCAGGGTTTAATCAAGAAATCACTCATCAGTACAAGTAACAACCAATTAGGGTTTTGTTCTCCCTTCATCTCAAATGAACCATCTTCATAAACAATCAACATTTTGTCCTTAAATATTCATTTCAACAAGCTCAAAAGCTTTGAATCAACCAAATTAGGGTTTTGACTGAAGACATCATACCTCTGACTTTAGCTTAGGCTTTGACCAAATGGCTGGGGACATGACCTCAAGACTCCAAATACATCATCTTTCTCTAATTTATTGGCTCAAGACATCTCCCACACAAGGATTGATCAACAGTGAAATTTCAGGTCATCGGACTAGGGTTTTGAACCTATCAGGGACTGAAATCAGGGCCTGTCGCACGTTCGCGAAAAATGAACAGAGTCGCCACCAATATATTTATCCCATAAGGGAAAGGAATATCAGGAAACCTAACAAAGGGTAAGAACAAGGTCTTGCGACCAGAGAATCTAGGTACGGGAGTCGGTTACGCAAGGGGAAGGTACTAGCACCCCTCACGCCCATCGTACTCGATGGTATCCACCTATGTTTGTTTCTATCTAAAGGGTGTGTATCTATGTCTAAAATCTAAATGCGAATGAATGCATAATGTAGGGAAAAGAAAGAATTGTACTCGCACGGGCCCTACCCCGCTGCCTACGTATCCTTTTCAGGAATCAGAGTTATCGTAGCTCGGCTCAATATTTTCTGTTTGTTTTTGTGTTTTTTAGTTGGGCGGAGTTAACGCTCGCGCTCTTGCATAAGGGGACAGCCTAGGATGCAATGGAGCGGAGATAACGATGCCCTTAAGAAAGAAGAGAAGAGAGAGACTTTGAGTGTTTCGAGGAAATCCCTTAAGCAAGGGAAACTCGAGTTACTCTTTGGTTGGTGTTTTTTAGAAGTTGGGAACTTACGCCTGAATGGTACCCTTAAGCAAGGGAGATCCAAGCACTCGAACATTCCCTTAAGCAAGGGATGTTCAAGCTTCCATTCCCTTTTTAAGAATTTTCACTTTGATTATTAGTGTTTTAAGTATTTTCTTTGTATTTTTTATGGGGAATTTATTCAAGTATTTTTAGATGTTTTATGGTTGTAAAAGAAAAAGGATGAAAAAGCGGGGGACTAGCCTAATCTCTAAGCCTAGAGTTATTCTACTTCTAATAGAAATGAGGAAGAAAAGTTTTATTCAAGCATTTCACAATATAAGGAAAATATTCACACAAATAAAGGGAACAAAATCTAAACTATTTATGAAAATATTTACAAGCAATTTCATTTTTATTTCATGTGAGAAACTATTTTTGAGTTATCAAAGAAAACCATTATTTTGTTTATGGTTTATTAGCCAATTAACACTCAAAGAAAACAATTATTAAAAATCAATTAAAAGAAAATATTATTCTAAAATCTAATTGGATGAAAAATGTATTTGTTATTTTTATTTAAAAAGGAAGCAAACAATTGATTGCAAAAGAATTAAAAGAAGGCTATTTTTATTATTATTTTTATTATCAGCAGGGGGTACAGAAGTATTTAGCAAAATGAACTAAAATGATTTATAAAGCAAGAACTGGGCCTAATTACAGGGGTGGGGAAAGCAAAGGCGCTAGGCCCAAGTTCACCAGGCACGTGTACAATAGTGGAATGGGGGCGTAATTTCTGAAAAGGGGCAGGCCCAGCATGTACAAGGCCCAACACCAGTTCATCACTTCATCTCCTTTATTTCATTTATTGTGCAGCGTGTTATTATTATTATCATGTGGTTTTGGCTTCATGCAACGTTACAAAACAAGCATGGGAAAGGGAATCAATTGGTCAAATGGTTTTATAAATGAATATGGACAAAAGCAACGCATCATCCAATCAGAGCCACACACTTAATATCCTAATGATTGAAATAAGACAAAATAGCATCACAATAGCAACATCAACCAACACATGTAAGCCATGTGGAAAAGGAATAAAAGGAACCACTAGTCGCCGGAAACAAATTCCGGTCATCTTCTTCGTGCATCTCCGCCGGAGCTGAAACCCTAACCGCCTAGAAATCGACGGCGAGACCACAACCCCCCTCTAAATTTCGCACAGATTCCGGATCCGGTTTTAGTTTTCAACAATTCCTACTCTAAGAAACAAACCGATGGCAACTGCAAAGCCCTAACCAGAACAAACATCACCAATACCTACTCTAAACATCACGTTGCATTTACAATTGCTCATAACATTCAAGAACGTGATTCATCAGTGCAGACAATCGTAGAGAACAAATTTCAAGAATCAACATCACGCAAGATTTATGCAACACACGACTATTATCATTCTCTAATCATGCTGAGGAAGATCATGGAGATTTACCTGAATGTATCTTGAGCAACGAACGAGAACTTCACGAATCCGGATCCACACCTGAATATGCGTTGATGCGATCCACTTCAAGAAGCCGTAGTGTTTGGAGCTCTTTTGTATCCGAGTAGTGAAGATGATGATGAAGTCGTTACAGATTCACGGAGATGATGCAGAGAAAGTGAGCGATGATGCTGAAGGTTGCGTGAAGATTATGAAGCTATGGTAGTGGTTGAAGTTTGTTACATGGTTGTTAGAGGTGGTTATGGAACTTTGTTATAGTGGTGGAGTGTGATGAAGATAAGTTGCAGGTTGTTGTTGGTTGACGAAGATGATGGTTGTTATGGTGGTGATGAGGTGGTGTGTGGTGGTGGTTAGAGTTTGTTACGGTTGTTGGTGGTGGTGGAAGTTAGTTGGAGGAGATGGTTATGGTGGAGAGAAAAAGGAGAGAGTGAAGATGAGAATGGGGAAGAGAGAATGTGAAACTGAAAAAAATAAGAGTGTAGTGTGGATTCATGGAGGTTGTGACTGCTCCTATTTATATGGTTAGTGTGAGATGAATGGAGGTGATTTCTTGAATATGGGACTTGGAGCATAGGCTTGCAACGAGTTCTTTTAGTTTTTCTTGGTGTGGGACATGGCTTATGGTGTGGTTTTAAATGAATGAAGTGCTGCAACAAGTTCCTCTTCCTTTGCATGGATATGCATGGAGTTTTGGCAAGCAAACTGGCCCCATATACTCTCTTCATGCATAGATATCTCTTGCCATGGGTCACCAATGGACTTGTTCTTGGGCTCATTAAGAAGTGCACATGGAGTGGATGAGGTTTGATGTTGGGAGGATTGATAAACAAAGCCTATAACTCATTCAAAAGCTTCTGGCAAGATGATGAGATGCCCTTGAGTACTATCTGCGCACATGCCTCATGCTTTTGGCGAAAGTGCAGTCTTGGTGGTGGAGTGACTTTGCAGCTTTGTAATTTGCTCCACACATGTCCAAAATTAATGATACTGGGCTCAATAGATAGAGGACATGGCAAAGAAGAGAATGATACCAAGTTTGCATTCATGGCACTTTTGTAGAGCTCTAAAAATAGCTGGGGATTTGGCATGCCATGTGTTTGCTGAAATGCCAGGTCATGACCTGACTTGTGACTTGGATTATGACTTGGTTTAAATGAATTTTCAGAAACTTCACACCACTTTAACTCTTCATACAAGCTTCAAATGAAAAAGTGTCCAACTACAAAGTTGTTCTCCCCCATGAGAGGAACAACTTTGATGTTGGAATTTTCTTCAAAAAACGCCATTTGCCACGTGTAAACTAGGGCTGAAGTGGACTGCTCACCAAGATTCAAAATGCCAAAAAAATTTCTAAGTGTTGGAAATTTGTCTTTTTGCTATTCTGGCAACTTTTTTTTGTCGAACTCCCGATTTTATCCATTCTTCGACTTTTCTTGATTAATTTTCCACCAAAAGTCAATATTTGAATAATTCTTCTGATTTTGACCCAAAAGTCAACTATTCTGATTTTCCGACTATTGATGAAATTCCCAATTAAATCTCCTTCAGTCAAATCCAGTCAAACAAACACATCCTCCTAGTCAGTATGAGAATTTTTTCCACACATAGAAGCCATTCCTGATTGAATGTTGACCAGAAAGTCAACTGGTTGACTTTGGTCAAAGAAACCCTGATTTAAAGAACCGGATGATTTGCAAGCCAGTATCCTTCAACCAATGCCTTGACTTGAGACAGAGAGAAACCCCAATCCAGGAGGACTTCCTCAGTCTCCTTATTCTCTGATCAAAATTCTTTGCAACAGAGCTTTTTCTTGCTAGCCTTTGAATAGCACCAATGATATGAATGCATGAGTGTGAGTTATGACCTAAGTGATGTATGTACATGAATGCAAATCCTAAGCCAGTTAGAAGTTAAAGGGTAGGACAAATTTGGGGTATGACAGCTGCCCCTATTTAATCGTCTTAAACCTGAAGGTGAGATTGGCGTTAGCCTTTCGAACATTCGAGGTAGAAGAAGATTAAATATCAAAGTACCAGAAATTTGTCCTAAGGGGGGATGGTGTGAGTGTTATTCTTATTTTTGTTTTGATATCTGCTGGGGAAAGAGAATTTTTGTTTTTCTGATGGAAATATTTACAGCGGGTAATGGGTTTGAATGGTGGTAGCATGTAACATAGCCGAGGTGCCAATACGAGTTTCCAAAGAGAATGGTTATATGAGACAATGACTGAAAGGAAATAGATCTCGTGCGATCTACGACTCTACATCGGGAGAAGACCTCGTACGATCTTCAAGACTGAAAGGAAAAGATCTTGTGCGATCTATGACTCAACATCGACTCGACAACAGGAGAGGATGTCGTACGATCTTCAGGACAGAAAGGAAAAGATCTCGTGCGATCTACGACTCAACATCGACTCGACAACAGGAGAGGATCTCGTACGATCTTCAGGACAGAAAGGAAAAGATCCCGTGCGATCTACGACTCAACATCGGGAGAAGACCTCGTACGATCTTCAGGACTGAAAGGAAAAGATCTCGTGCGATCTATGACTCAACATCGGGAGAAGACCTCGTACGATCTTCAGGACAGAAAGGAAAAGATCTCGTGCGATCTACGACTCAACATCGGGAGAAGACCTCGTACGATCTTCAGGACTGAAAGGAAAAGATCTCGTGCGATCTATGACTCAACATCGAGGTTTGGAGAAGGAAATTGGTTCTGAAATGGTTTTCCAGGTTGGAAACTGGGCTTTGAAAGGGTTTGCCAGGTTGGGAATTGGGCTTTGAAAGGGTTTGCCAGGTTGAGAACTGGGCTTTGAAAGGGTTTGCCAGGTTGGGAACTGGGCTTTGAAAGGGTTTGCCAGGTTGGGAACTAGGCTTTGAAAGGGTTCGAAGGTCGGAAGGCAAAGGATTCACAACACGGGGGTTGGACCTGAAAAGTTTTCCCATACGGGGGAAGGGACCACGGAGACTAGTGACGACTAGACTCGATCAAAAGACATAATCACGAAGATGTTGATGCTTGCGAAGCATAAGAATTACATTAATCCCTCAGGCCAAAGGCGGGTTGTAACTCTTCAAGAGTGGCAATCGTTCGAATTGCCGCACACCAAGTATGGTTATCCAAACGATTGAAAAATGAGATGGGTTGAATGCCCACCCTCATTCGCACTCTAAATTGCACGCGGCAGACGGGAAATAACCACAACAAGACTAGTAACGACTAGACTTGACAAGAAGATGATAATAACCATTGGGGATCACGGAGATATCGATGCTTACGAAGCATAAGAATTACATTAATCCCTCAGGCCAAAAGGCGGGGTGTAACTCTTCAAGAGCGGCAATCGTTCGAATTGCCACACACCAAGTATGGTTATTCAAACGATTGAAAAATGAGATGGGTTGAATGCCCACCCTCATTCACGCTCTAATCTGCACGCAGCATGCGGGAAATAACCTCCGAGACAACGATTCTGACAAAGAAAGACATTGTATCCGATCCACCTTGGAGAGAGAAGATGAGACTTCTTCTGGGGGTTAAGGATATCAGGTATTGGCACCGTGGCATAAGGAGATTTGTAATGTAGTAGCAAATATCAATCGGAGTTTGTAAGGACAATATTTTATGTGGGGAAGTATCGTCGTCTTGATTGAGTGCTGATTTGCATTATCTGGCTTATGCTTTGTATGCATGTTTGAATTTTTCTATGGCGTAATGATCCGCTTTGACGGATATGCTACGCTTTTGAGGATGCAATGTTATATGCAATGGATACTATATGCAGAGTGCCAAATAAAGGCATTAGTGAGGTAAACACCAGGGAAAATCCCCTTAGTGTTAAGGACCATGTGGAGGTGCCAATAGATATTGGACTTTGATTTGTAAGATGCACCTTCTTTGACTTGAAGAATAATTTCTGACTTCTCACCATGTGCCACTGCTTGGAGGATTTTCAGCTTGAGGAGATTCCTTCGATTCACCATGTTGGGGATGAGAGATCCAGATAAGAAGCCCAGATGGGGGAAGTAGAGCAACTCCTAGGAGAAATAAACTCCTATGCTTGAGGGACGGAACAAACTCTCAGGAGAAATAAACTCCTATGCTTAGGGAGAGACCAAGGTTCCAGGAGAAATAAACTCCTATGATTAGGGAGAGGGCAATAAAACTCAGAAGATCGTGCCCCAAGTTTCATGACCCATGAAGGTATTTGCCCTAGAGTATCCTTGGAGAGATTTGTCGAATCTCGACGCAACTGCCCCAGATTGGTTGAACTCAAGAGAGATTCCTCGACATGATTGCCCCAGATTGATGGAAACTTGAAGAGATTTATCTACATGATTGCCCCAGATATGCTGAATTTGAGAGGTCAAACCTCGATTTTGATTGCCCCTGATTATGTACATCTTACTAAAATCCTCAAGCTTTCATCGTTTTGAAGTCAAACAAACATGGAAACAACTTTACCACGCTCAACGGAATCTTCAAACTCTTCCCCTCAGGGTAATCAAAGAAAGCATTAACTGTTCACGCCCAATGGAGTTTTTTTTAGAGAACCTGCCCCTTGATGGTCAACATTTGTATTGAAAATTGACACAAATTGCTGATTAATATTTTAGTTAATTAAATTGGAAGCGACATTTATGTCAACTTTTTTCCCTCAGTTTTTTCTACCAACCTAGATATGAACTCTAAACATTACTTTATTCCAACATCATAATTTTAAGTCTCGTTCAGTTTTCATTATTTCTCAAAATATTTTGGCACCCTAGTGAATGAAAAAAACAACATTCTTCATCATCAACACATTATAAATTGAAACAACATTCAAAATAAAAGGATGG
Source organism: Vicia villosa (assembly GCF_029867415.1). Lineage (NCBI taxonomy): Eukaryota > Viridiplantae > Streptophyta > Magnoliopsida > Fabales > Fabaceae > Vicia > Vicia villosa. The sequence goes on from NC_081185.1 coordinate 54,833,704, forward strand.
TCGTACAACCTTGCAAAATAACTATGTTATGTGTCATACCCCAATTTTTGACCTAAGATACCACCTTATATCATCTTCATGTGCATCATTTGCATCATTAACAAACTACATAGCTTGTGTTTGCTACTTGTGCTCAGCAGGGTTTAATCAAGAAATCACTCATCAGTACAAGTACAACCAATTAGGGTTTTGTTCTCCCTTCATCTCAAATGAACCATCTTCATAAACAATCAACATTTTGTCCTTAAATATTCATTTCAACAAGCTCAAAAGCTTTGAATCAACCAAATTAGGGTTTTGACTGAAGACATCATACCTCTGACTTTAGCTTCGGATTTGACCAAATGGCTTGGGACATGACCTCAAGACTCCAAATACATCATCTTTATCTAATTTATTGGCTCAAGACATCTCCCACACAAGGATTGATCAACAGTGAAATTTCAGGTCATCGGACTAGTGTTTTGAACCTATCAGGGACTGAAATCAGGGCCCACATTTGGGAAACCCTCAAAAACTCCAGGACATTTTTCAAATGGCCTAATAATATTAAAATAATCCCTATGTCAATATCCAATGGAAATTGTACTTCAATTCAAGAGCCACAGTCATCAATTTCATCTGGCCCACAATTAGGGTTTTTAACCTAATTCACCTGGAAAGTTGACTTTTAATCAGGACATGGTGCCACAACTCAAACCATGACTCAAGGTCCTCTAATACCTCAATATTATCCATTCATATAATTCATTTGATGAGGATAGCTTGATTCACCTGAAATCTCCAGAAACGCGATTCACTTGAAAAAGTCAACTGTACAAGATCATCTTTGACTTTTTGGATTTTTGGTCAACCATGGACTTTTGAAGATTTTAATAATCAATATATGATATTTGAAGTCATTTGATCAAGAAAAATCAAGAAAAACAATCAAGAATCAAAAAGTCAAAGTTTGACTTTTCATACTTAGGAAGGGAATATCTCAAAATTTCATGTACAAACTGAAAAAAACTTCCAACATCGAAGTTGTATATTTTGATCCAATGAACAACTTTGTCACAAGAATTTTTTTGGCAAAAGATCAACCATTTAAGAGATATGGAGCTTCAAAGTTGGTACCTTTTGCAAATTTCACAAAAAGACATAGTTTTTTCCAATCTTTATGGGTCTTTTTCACAAATTTCCTTAAGGATCTTGAGGAAACTTTTAACCAATGAATTGAAGTACATACCAAGGGCTTTCCAAAATGTCCAAGAGCATGAAAAAATATTGAGTGGAGCTAGGGTTTTGGAATTTGTCATTAGAGGTCCTTAAGCTTGAATTATAAGCCATTTTCACAAAGTTTCAAAACACTTTTTGGAGTATGATGCAAGCAATGACCTAAACAAGTAATGAATGCAAGATATTTCCCTCTTGAGATAAGATTGGAAGGAGATAAGAAGCACTTGAGATTTTGACCATGGTTAACCATTTTTAACCTTATGCATTAAATGTAAAAGATTCCATTCTATCTCTTAAGCCAAGTTCATAATTACAATCTCAACTTGCAAAGCTTTGCATTCAGAATTCATGGCCTATAAATAGAGGTCTAAACCTCATTCGAAATCAAACTAAAACATTTCAAAGCATTTGTTTTCTCTCTTCTTTCTTAAGTTCCAAGTTTCAAAGTTTCAAAGAGTGAGAAAGGGCAAATCTCAAACCCTTGAAGTTCTGGCCAAAGTGATGGTTCTAACATCTCATAAACATCATTTGGGAAATGTTTGATCCACTCACAAGCCTCAAAACACCCTGCAACTCAAAATCACCATCTCACCTCCATATGAGCATATAATGAACCTTAACATCTCAATTTCCATGCTAGCTCATATATGTCCAACCTAACACTTCAAACATCATCAATATACCTCATAGGAGTGATCCAAACACCTGGAATCCATCTGTAATCCCTCCATCATCAAATTCGATCCTCATTTCAAGTGACTGCAGATCGGGTACCATAGCTTGATCCAGAGGTTTTCAATCCACTCCAAGCATCCAAACATGTTCCACTAGGTCCATTGAAGCTATCCAGATCATCAAACAACTTCTGGAAACACTCCTTGGAAAAGCTCGATCTTCATTTCAGAGGTAAGTTTTATGAGCTTCAAACTCTATGATCCATTCATCATAAATGAAATATGGCTATGCTATCTTGTTTCTGCACCTATGAGGATCATTAATCCTCAATCAATTGCATCATATCTTGCACATACATCATTTCATGATCAATCTCAGTTTAAGGGTTCTTCACGATTTCCAAAAAATTAATGATCTTAGAGTAAAAATAAATGAAATTAAAGGGCGCCATCATGTTCCTTGTGAAAAATCGAGCAGGATAGGCTATCTACTTGATCAAAACAATCCAGTTTTAAGGATTTTCAAATTTCAGTTGAGATTGTGTTCTTGGCGCCAGTTTTGGTTTAGGAAATTTGAATTTTTGCTGGAAATATAATCAATTCATTGCGCGTGTATTGCAACCTAAGTGCGTAGCTCAGTTGGCCAAGTTTTGAGTGTTGATCCCTAGGGCGTGGGATCAAGCCCTTTGGAAGACAAAACCAATTTTTTGCCACCTTTTTTCATTCATTTTCTTTACAACTTTAACCAATCATATCTCATAGCAAATTTAGTCTTTTTGACTCCAATTTTTTCACACTTTTTATTTATCCAACATATTTTTACATCATACAACAAAATTTAAGGAAATATTTTATTTTTGATTATTTTCATTTAATAAAAAACAAGTCTTTTAAGACTTTTTAAAACCTTTTTCTAGGGTTTTCTTTGTCAAAAAAACTCTTGATTAAATCTTTTGGATTGATCAAATCATTTTCAAATCACCATGGGCATCCCTTAAGGTGTAAGCCCCACTCCTTTCTATAAAATTAGGTCACTTTTTGTATATATACCTATCTTTTTATACCACGACCAATTTGATTTAAACCTCTGAATACAAATCAAAATTAGGGTTTTCTTCAAAACCTTTTCAAGAACACATGGTCCTCTCCTTGAGTGCAAGCCCCACTCCCGTGTACATAACCTTGTTTGATAAGTCGTCCATCCTTAAAGGTATATTTCCTTCATAAACTCCAATGTACACACACACTCTGTCATATATATTTATTCATATACTTGTTCATACTTGTTCATATACTTGTTCATGTTATATGCTTGTTCAACTTGGTACAACGCTAGGTTCCCCATAGCCTCCTATTGAGCTTCGTGCAAAGAATTTCTCTTAGCTATGTTAGGACATAGAGTATGGTTTCCCAGTGAAATCGCTCTAAGAGCTCAAACCAACTATACCATGCCTCCTCTTGGGCTTCATACAAACGACTGTGCCTCCCATAGCCTCCTCTTGGTCTTACAATGCAAGGTGTAACACCCTTCTAAACCCCACGGCAATTTTTAAACAATTATATCAGAGTAAAACATAAACACAAGGGTGCCACAATTATATAAAATAAATAAACCAATCATGGTCAAGTCATGCTTCATTAGGAAACGGTTCACCAAATCGTAATTATATTTATCACAGCGGAATACTAAACATCATCAAATACAACCAAATGGAATCATAATTCAACACCAAATAAAATGGATAATTTCATAAAAACTCAATAACTGTCATTCCCCAGTGTTACAGATCAGAGCATGACCGACACGACCCAACATAAACGGATAAACTCTACGAGTCATCCTCACCAAGCACTAATGCCGCTACTCCTCGATCTGAAAATGACAACATGTAAGGGTGAGTCTCATTCTCAATTAGTAAATATTATGCAATTCATAAGCAACAAGCATCATAATATACCGTTCACCCAATTATACATATTCAGATTCACATCTATTATTCATTAATTCACACAATAATAGACTATAACACATAACACGGAAATCCATACAATCATGTTATGAAAAAAATGCATATGACACAACTGACACTATGCATGTGGTACCAATAAACCGTGGAATCAATCCACCTAACCAATCTACGCCTCATCGAGATACGGCCCACCGACACAATTTCCACACAATGGGAAATATGTCCACCAACGATCCAAACATCACCGGGATCCAACATCAATGCATATGAATGAATGAAACACATATAACATACTTAAAACACACCGAATCACGATGAACAACTCATCTCAACACCACATCACCGAATAAGTATGTACATGTTTTCAACATCATTCAAATAGTCATGCATCCATCACAATCATAATAACAAATCACAACCAATTCATCATCACATCAAACACATTGTCACACCTATCTCATATGCACACAATGTTCAATTCTTATCAAGTAATTAACTCGTGTTTTTAAAGAAATAAAGTCGGCTAATACCAATATTCATCATTCATAATATAAAACATTTAATTACTTGCACAACGCCCAAAACGGCACTAAGAAATGATACACGGATCAAAAGATACGTTATTTTGAAGTTTGGAAAAATTTACACACAGCAAGGTTCGCTCAGCGGAGCAAGGCAGAAGCGAAATCCTTCAGACCCCCGCTCAGCGGACCTCAAGCGACGTCAAACAGGAGCGAACTACGTTGGGACCTCCGCTCAGCGGACCCCCCTCCGCTCAGCGGACCTACGATTTCAACAAACCCCAAGTCTGCGACAGACCCTGCGATTTCACTCCCTTTTCACCCAAAAACGATTCCAGACATCACATACAGGCATATAATCATCATACATTCAATTATACACCATAAAACATCATCCAAACTCATTATTAACCAAATAGTTCACACAATTATCATTAATTAAATCCAATTTTAACACCCTAACCTAACAATCCCAATATCTAATTGAACTAAACCATACATCAATCTACCTATCACCTAAGACCACATAAGAGATACTAAAAGGAAGAGTCCCCCCTTACCTCGATGAATCTCTTGAATGCTCTCCTTCCGGTTTCACGTTCTTGCCTCTTTCTCTTCTCTTGCTCTTTTCACGTGTTCTTCCTTTCTCCCCAAAATGGTTCCTTTTTCTTATTTTATGAAAATAAAATAAAATAAATTAACCATAACTTAGTAAAAGGCCTAACTAATTAGCACCCCTCTTTTACTATCACCACACCATAAGCCCAATAGCTCTTACTCCATCATTTTCCAATTAAATCCAATTTAAATTCTAAAATACCAATTGTTTAATTTAAATCCATTTTAAATTAATAAACTGAAATTATGGGTGTTACAACTCTCCCCCACTAAAAGAGTGTTCGTCCTCGAAAACATACCTTAGACGAAAAGTTCCGGGTAAGAGTCCTTCATCTGGCTCTCTTACTCCCATGTGACATTTCCACCGGCTGGTCCTCCCCAAACCACTTTCACCGTTGCTATATCTTTACCTCGCAACTGCTTCACTTTACGATCTTCAATCCTCATAGGTAACGTCTCTACAGTCAGATTATCTCGCACCTGTATATCATCTACTTGAATCTCATGAGACGGATCCGCAATGTATTTCCTCAACTGGGATACATGGAACACATCATGCAAATTAGCGAGTGCAGGCGGTAAAGCAACCTGATAAGCAACCTTTCCAATCTTCTTAGTAATCTGAAATGGACCAATGAAACGCGGAGTTAACTTCTTCGACTTCAAGGCTCTCCCAATGCCAGTCATCGGAGTAACCTGCATGAATACATGATCTCCTTCCTTAAATTCAATATCCTTCTTTCTTTTGTCATGGTAACTCTTCTGACGACTCTGAGAAGCTCTCATCTTCTCCTGAATCATCTTGATCTTTTCTGTAGTTTGTTGCACAATCTCCGGTCCAACCACCGTATTTTCTGCAGATTCGTACCAACACAACGGCGTTATACATCTCCTACCATACAATGCTTCAAACGGAGCCATACCAATACTCGAATGATAACTATTGTTGTAGGTAAACACAACCAAAGGTAAATAACTATCCCAAGCACCACCTTTCTCTAATACACAAGCTCGTAACAAATCCTCTAACGATTGAATCGTTCTCTCCGTCTGACCATCTGTCTGCGGATGATAAGCATAACTCAACCTCAACTTAGTACCTAAGGCTTCCTGCAATCCTGTCCAGAACTTAGAAGTAAATCTCGGATCTCTATCCGACACAATACTAGCTGGAACACCATGCAAACTCACTATCTTCTCAACATACAATTGAGCCAACTTCTCCATCGGATAATCCATTCTTATTGGAATAAAGTGAGCAGATTTCGTCAACCGGTCTACAATAACCCAGATAGAATCACAATTCCTGCTCGTTCTAGGTAAACCAGATACAAAGTCCATGGAAATTCCATCCCACTTCCAATCCGGAACAAACAACGGTTCCATCAATCCAGACGGTTTCTGATGCTCAATTTTCGACTTCTGACAAATTAAGCAAGCATAAACAAACTCAGCAATTTCCTTCTTCATTCCAGGCCACCGAAATAACTTCTTCAAATCATGATACATCTTGGTAGCACCAGGATGAATGCTCAATCCACTCCGGTGTCCTTCTTCTAGAATACTCTTTCTGATCTCAGCAACATCGGGTACACACACTCGGTCTCCAAACCTTATAACACCATTCTCGTCAATTCGGAATTCACCTCCTCGACCTTGGTTGATTAATGTCAACTTATCTATCAATCCAACGTCAGATTTCTGTCCGTTTCTAATTTCTTCAAGGATACTATTAGTTAACTTTAACATTCCCAACTTAACGCTATTAGAAGTACTTTCGCATACTAAACTCTAATCTCGGAATTGCTCAATTAAATCCAATTCTCGCACCATTAGCCTCGACATATGCAATGACTTCCTGCTCAATGCATCAACAACAACATTTGCTTTACCAGGATGGTAATTCAAACCGAAATCATAGTCCTTCAAAAATTCTAACCATCTTCTCTGTCTCATGTTGAGCTCTTTCTGATCGAAGAGATACTTCAGACTCTTATGATCGCTGAATACCTCAAATCGAGAACCATAGAGATAATGTCTCCACAACTTTAACACAAACACCACAGCCGCCAATTCCAAATCATGAGTCGGATAATTCCTTTCATGAATTTTCAACTGTCTTGAAGCATAGGCCACTACCTGCTTATCTTGCATCAAAACACCACCTAAACCCATCAGTGAAGCATCACAGTACACATTAAAAGACTTCGCTGGATTAGGCAAAATTAAGATCAGAGCACTTGTCAATCTTTTCTTCAATTCTTGAAAACCTTTTTCACATTCTGAATCCCATACAAATACTTGTCCTTTTCTTGTTAACTTAGTCATTGGTAATGCCAACTTCGAAAATCCTTCAATGAACTTTCTATAGTAACCTGCCAGACCAAGAAAACTACGAATCTCTGAAGCATTCTTTGGCGTCTCCCACTGAGATACTGCTTCTACCTTCATAGGATCCACTGCGATATCGTCCTTCGTAATTACATGGCCAAGAAAACTTACTTCCTTCAACCATAATTCACATTTAGACAATTTCGCATACAATTTCTTCTCTTTCAATAACTCCAACACCACTCTTAAATGATCTGCATGTTCTTCATCACTCTTCGAGTAAATCAGAATGTTGTCAATGAACACTACCACGAACTTGTCAAGATACGGGTGAAATATCCTGTTCATATACTCCATGAAAACACCAGGTACATTAGTAACACCAAATGGCATAACAGAATATTCATAGTGTCCATACCTCGTTCGGAATGCCGTCTTCTGAATATCATCCGCCTTCACACGAATTTGGTGATATCCAGACCTCAGATCAATCTTGCTAAACACACAAGCTCCAACCAACTGGCCCATCAAGTCGTCAATCCTCGGCAAAGGGTGTCGATTCTTGATTGTCACTTTGTTCAGTTGTCTATAATCAACACATAGCCTCATTGAACCTTCTTTCTTCTTAACCAACAGTACTGGCGCACCCCATGGTGACACACTAGGACGAATAAACTTCTTCTCCAACAATTCCTCTAACTGTTTCTTCAGTTCAGCCAATTCCGATGCCGACATGCAGTACGGTGCCATCGACACAGGACTAGTTCCAGGAATCAATTCTATAGCGAAATCCACTTCTCTTTTAGGTGGCAACTCACTAAAATCTTCTGGAAACACTTCCGGATACTCATTCACTACCCGTAGCTCACCAGTGCTATCGCCCCCTTTCACTTCCATCGAGGAGCACAACATAAATACCACCGCTCCATCATTGATAGCCAAATTCATCTGTTTGACTGACATAGTCAAATCCTCAACACTAACCTCTTCAGGAAAGATAACCGTCTTCGTAAAACAATTGATATGAACTCGATTAAATTGCAACCAGTTCATCCCCAAAATGACGTCAAGTCCTTCAAGAGGAAGGCATACTAAATCCATTCCAAACTTTCTACCAAATATGTCAACATGACAGTTCAAACAAGCAAAAGAAGTAGTTACTGAACCCGACGCAGGAGTGTCAATAACCATACTTCCATGAATAACAGATATTTCTAATCCCAATCGTTTAGCACAATTCAATGAAATGAACGAATGGGTCGCCCCAGTATCAATAATGGCAACTAAAGTTGTCTCATGGATAAAACACGTACCTTTAATTAGACGATCTTCTGGAGTAGTCTCTGACCCAAACAAGGCAAAGACTTTTCCACCAACCTGATCCTTCGTCGGTTTAGTGCAGTGCGGACTGATGTGACCCTCTTCGCCGCAATTGTAGCAAGTCACAATCTTCATCCTACAATCTGAAGCAATATGACCCGCCTTACCACACTTGAAGCATTTCTTCTCTCCACTCTTGCACTCATTCTTTCTATGCCCAGTCTCTCCACAGTTGTAGCACCTAACGGGAGCACCAGAATCTCCCCCACTAGGCCTCTTCCAATCCCCAGCTCTAGGATTTCCTCTACCATATGGCTTACCTCTGTCCATAGGCTTCTTACCTTTCTTGTCAACCAACTCGCGAGATTGAGATGACTTCAGCTTAAGGTTATATCCTCTTCGAAGATCCTACTACAGTCCACCAAATCGACAAATCGCCGAATTCTCTGGTACCTGATCCCTTGCTTGATCTCATCACGAAGACCATTCTCAAACTTGATGCACTTTGAGAATTCACTAGCCTCGTAATTGTTGTAGTGAACGTAGTACTTCGCCAACTCGACAAATTTCGAAGCATACTCTGGTACCGTCATATTACCCTGAGTCAGCTCCAAAAATTCAATCTCTTTCCTGCCTGAACGTCAGCCCAGGAGATAGCTACACCATCAGCATCCAATTCAGCTCTGGTAGCCATCCACCAGTCATCAGCCTCTTCGGACAACATATGAGTACCATACCTCACTTTCAGGTTCTCAGCACAATCGATGACTCTGAAAATCCTCTCGATCTCCTTAAGCCATTTCTGAGCACATTCAGGATCATGTGTGCCCTTGAACAACAGAGGATTGTTTCGCTGAAAACTGTTCAGATGCCTGTCAGCACCAATACCAGCTCCATTGACATTCCCTCCCAGTACACCAGCAATCATGCCCAGAGCCTCAGCAATTGCATCGTCATTTCTTCCTCCTCTTCCAGCCATTGTTCTGCTAAATATCAAACAATATTCAGTAGAACAAGAAGTATCGATAGTGTCAACCGTACACTATTCGCATACAATGGCTTAACTGACACTAAGACTCTGACTCAAACGACCGACTATGCTCTGATACCACTATTGTAACACCCTTCTAAACCCCGCGGCAATTTTTAAACAATTATATCAGAGTAAAACATAAACACAAGGGTGCCACAATTATATAAAATAAATAAACCAATCATGGTCAAGTCATGCTTCATTAGGAAACGGTTCACCAAATCGTAATTATGTTTATCACAGCGGAATACTAAACATCATCAAATACAACAAAATGGAATCATAATTCAACACCAACTAAAATGGATAATTTCATAAAAACTCTATAACTATCGTTCCCCAGTGTTACAGATCAGAGCATGACCGACACGACCCAACATAAACGGATAAACTCTACGATTCATCCTCACCAAGCACTAATGCCGCTACTCCTCAATCTGAAAATGAAAACATGTAAGGGTGAGTCTCATTCTCAATCAGTAAATATTATGCAATTCATAAGCAACAAGCATCCTAATATACCGTTCACCCAATTATACATATTCAGATTCACATCTATTATTCATTAATTCACAAAATAATAGACTATAACACATAACACGGAAATCCATACAATCATGTTATGACAAAAATGCATATGACACAACTGACACTATGCATGTGGTACCAATAAACCGTGGAATCAATCCACCTAACCAATCTACGCCTCATCGAGATACGGCCCGCCGACACAATTTCCACACAATGGGAAATATGTCCACCAACGATCCAAACATCACCGGGATCCAACATCAATGCATATGAATGAATGAAACACATATAACATACTTAAAACACACCGAATCACGATGAACAACTCCTCTCAACAACACATCACCGAATAAGTATGTACATGTTTTCAACATCATTCAAATAGTCATGAATCTGTCACAATCATAATAACAAATCACAACCAATTCATCATCACATCAAACACATTGTCACACCTATCTCATATGCACACAATGTTCAATTCTTATAAAACATTTAATTACTTGCACAACGCCCAAAACGGCACTAAGAAATGATACACGGATCAAAAGATACGTTATTTTGAAGTTTGGAAAAATTCACACACAGCAAGGTTCGCTCAGCGGAGCAAGGCAGAAGCGAAATCCTTCAGACCCCCGCTCAGCGGACCTCAAGCGACGTCAAACAGGAGCGAACTACGTTGGGACCTCCGCTCAGCGGACCCCCCTCCGCTCAGCGGACCTGCGATTTCACTCCCTTTTCACCCAAAAACGATTCCAGACATCACATACAGGCATATAATCATCATACATTCAATTATACACCATAAAACATCATCCAAACTCATTATTAACCAAATAGTTCACACAATTATCATCAATTCAATCCAATTTTAACACCCTAACCTAACAATCCCAATATCTAATTGAACCAAACCATACATCAGTCTACCTATCACCTAAGACCACATAAGAGATACTAAAAGGAAGAGTCCCCCCTTACCTCGATGAATCTCTTGAATGCTCTCCTTCCAGTTTCACGTTCTTGCCTCTTTCTCTTCTCTTGCTCTTTTCACGTGTTCTTCCTTTCTCCCCAAAATGGTTCCTTTTTCTTATTTTATGAAAATAAAATAAAATAAATTAACCATAACTTAGTAAAAGGCCTAACTAATTAGCACCCCTCTTTTACTATCACCACACAATAAGCCCAATAGCTCTTACTCCATCATTTTCCAATTAAATCCAATTTAAATTCTAAAATTCCAATTGTTTAATTTAAATCCAAATTAAATTAATAAACTGAAATTATGGGTGTTACACAAGGACCCTCGATTGTCCCTCCCATAGCCTCCTCTTGGGCTTACAATGCAAGGACCCTCGAATAGCCTCCTCTTGGGCTTCATACAAGGACCCACGGGCTTCTTAAAAGCATCCCCATATCACAATCAAATACCCTAGAAGATTATATAATTATCATCTCTATGACAGGAGTATCTCTTCTATATCAACACAATCACACTTTTTGCCACACGGCTGGCTCATCAAACTTTTTGCCACAAGGCTGGCTAATCATACTTTTTGCCACAAGGCTGGCTAAACAAAATATATTTATCATTCTAAGAACCATAAGTGGCACAACCCAGGTCTTATAATGAAAAGATTCAAACAAAATCAACATATGTATGTGATGAAATAGATTAGATACATCGATCATTGAGATGACATTTGTCTCTTATCCCTTGCTTCCACTAGCATAAGTGGGAACTACGATTGCTCTGACTTTCTCAACATCCTTTTGAGAATACGTAGGCACAAGGTCTTATCCTTGGAGAGCATACTTCTATCTCCCTCAAACCACTCAAACCTTAGCTTCCCATTGACCTCGATCTACAGTTGCTCTGATTCCCTCTAAGGGATATGTATGCAGAAGATTGTGATAATCTTTGCGAGCATAATCAAACAAATAATTTAGGTCTCCACCTATCTCATAAAGGAGAAAATTCCCCAATAGCATATCAAGAAACAAACAAACAAGTATAACAAAGGATCGTATAGAGTACTATAGATACATACGGTGCTAATACCTTCCTTTCGTATAACCAACCCCTTACCCGGAATCTCTCCCCCTTGCATTGCTTTTAATTTTATATTATTTGCATTGCATATCTTTTAAGGTTTGTGCAACTTTTTCCCTTTTCCTGCTTTGGAAACAATAAAAGTTTGGTCGTGACCCAAAAACAAAAAAAAAATCATTTTTTGAGCCCGAGCCCAAAAAGGAATCCGGTGTCTCTCTCCTGATTTTCACCACGACAGAAATGACGACTTCACTAGGGACTATCTTTTTATTGTTTCAAATAAAGGGTTAATCCTAATTGTTATATTTTTCATTTCATTCTTGCTACATGTGTGGTTCCGTTACAAGTGATATATTATGGACAAATCCTAACCCGAATTAAGTACACATAAGAATTAGGTGGGGGTAAAGTCATGTATGGCATACAAGGAGTTCAATCCTTAACAAGTCGTCATGAGAATCCTTCCGCTCAGTGGAGGTTCCTTGTTGGTAGTATATGTTTAGCAAGTTCAGTTGCAAAGACATTATTGCTTTCATTGGACTGTAGAAGCTGAGTTGGCCGTAGAACCCATTATCCCATCCCGGCCTTATTCAGGTGTAGACTTGGATTAGTTGTCATGCGGAGAGCCACACGCAGACAAGTTTTTCTTGAGAATATTGTTGGCTCACAAGTTCAGTTGTGCAAGCCGGTAATACCCAAAAGAAAAATGCGGACTCTGACATATCAGTAGAACATGTTGTGCAGGTGATTAACCCCTAGTACTATCCCATGTTTGGTTCTTTGACCTCATGTTCGTAACGTTGAACCTTTGAACCTATGTGTACCATGTTTGCATTATCATGTTTGCGTTACCAAATCTGTATATGTGCCATTCATGCATCCATGCATTCATACATTCATTGAAAATCCATTATTTTCATAAAACATGATTTTTCCAAAAATTTAGAGAATTTTCTTTGCAAACATTATAGGCCTAAGTTATGAAATGGGTAAAAAGGCATACCAAAAGGTACAGTTTCAGATTGTTTGATGTGGAAAAATTGAGAGAGTTAGAATCTTTGGTACAGGATCCATCCGATTTTAGGAAAAGACATAGAAAGCTTTTGCCTATCTTGAACGCCCATGTTGATGAAGGACTTCTCAAAACTCTGGTTCAGTTCTATGATCATGTCATACCCCAAAATTTGCCCATCACATTTCAAGATATATTGGCTCAAGTAGTCTCCTCAGGCTCATATGATATCCAATTGCAAGCATGTTCACTCTCCTCCTAAACAATAAGGACCAAAACTAGGGTTTTGTTTCTTTCCAAGAAAAATCAACTTCTGATACCTCAAGTGGACTTCATGGTCTCTCATATGATTCAAAGTATCCTCATGCCAAGTATCAATCCCTGATTTAAAAGATTGCTCACTCAATGGCCCAAACGATCAATAATCGACTAGTTGACCTAAAAGTCAAACTATGGTCAAATCACTGTAAAAAATCCTGATATTTGGTCAACATCCTTATCTTGAAATAAAATTCCTCATTTTATCAAGAGTTGATCATGATCCATCATGGAAAGTTCAGAAATCAACAAAAGGACAAGTTTCTAAGTCAGGATTTTGAACAAAAAGTCATCCCTACTTTGACTGATCATATCACTCTCATACTTTATCAGAAATTTCCCAACCAAAGCTCATTCTCAAGGAAATTCAATTCTATACAACTTTAATGTTGGGCCCAAGGTCAAGAAATGCTTCCGCATAAGAGATATAAGCCAAAACATTACAGGTCCTTCTAGAAGATCGCAAAAAGCAGTTTTTTGTCAGGAGCCATATCTTCAAAATAAAATCCTCAAATGGAAAAAAGGTTCCAAAGTGGCTTGTAGAGGACATCTTGGGATTTCCAAAAAGTCATAGAACACCTCCATACAATAAAAATTGAGAGACTTATGACTTATTGAAGTTGACAAATTTTGAGAAAATGCATGAAAGTCAAAGTGAGCAAATTTGAATTTTTCACTTAATGGGCCAAAGTTTTGGATTTTGAATATGTTCATGATATATTTAAGTGCCCACCACGCCATTTTTTATTATTATCATTATTATTTGTTTTATTTTTGAATTATATTCATTTTAATTCAAAATTTAATGAAGAAATAATGATAAATATAAAAGATATGGTATTGATAAATTTCTCAATCAGATATTGAGCAAATATTGACCTATAAAATCATATCAGATTGATTGGGAAAGATGGAATCAAAATTGAGGCCAAAATAGAAAGTTTTCAATCCAAATTCAATCAAATCTTTTATGTTTCCAAGTCATCAAAAAACTTGAGGTCCAAGACATATGTTTGCCCTATTATGTTGCTCTATATAAACACAACATACTCAGCCATTAGGGGACAAAATAGGAGAGGAAAAGCTAGGGTTCTTGCAAGGAAAAATTTCAAGAAACAAGGCAAACTCGTATCAACTCTTCCAGCCATCTTTAAGAGATTTCAATAGTCCCATTCATCTCCAGAAGTAATACAAGGCAGGTTTGAATCACTAACCATGCCTGAATGCTCCCAGAAATCGTGTTCCATTGATGACATATTCATGCATATTTTCAAATTATCATATATCATGTTTTACTTTATTTCAATTAAATATAACTTGTTTTTTGAGTTTATGGAAAGTTTTAAAAGGGATCTGAGTACTTGGTTCCAAGCTTCAACGTAAGAATGGTGAAACACCATTGTTAGGGCAAGGAGGAAGCTTGCTTCGCTTCTCACGGTCCAGGCCGTTCTAGATCTAAATAACCACAGCAGAAGCTTCATAACACCTTAATTGGTGCATCTGGGCGGTCTTTCCGTTTTGTTTCTCCCATTTTCGCAGGTTTGAAGAATGCAGAATTTACTACAACAATGGTAGCGAAATTTCGTAGCTAATGGGAAGCTAATTCGCAACGATTCTGGGCTAAGATACCAAAGAAGAAGATGAATAGTAGGGATGACTCATTGACCACACTTAGGGCTCATCCATTGGCCGGTCAGCAGAACCCTTTTCTCTCACCCTTCACGATTGGATGCAGCTAATACCAGTGGGCCCAGTTTGAATTTCTTTGTCTTCTTTTTATTTAGTTGTATTTTGTTTTATATTAATTCACGGTGATGTTATTAAACGACTAACACATGCAGCATTATTGGTAGAGGAAAAAGGATTGAAACATAAAAGGCATGGGTTCGATTCTTGGCACTGCAAATTATTTTCCTTATTTTCTTTGATGACTTTTGTTCCCAGATTCAGCGAGGCAACGCACACCCATGGTGTACCTCTATCTCTCAACCATCAGATCCTCCCAAATTCCAATCCAACGCCAAGACACTGCAGTTGCACCAAAGACCTCCCAGACTTCTCCATACAGGATCAGAGCTAAGATTTCTAATTTTATTTTATATATATAATTAATTGCATATTTCTCTTACTTCTTTTTTTTTAAAACATTTGTTTTATTAATTATAGCTTATTATTAATTATTTTCTTTTCTAAAAATCATGTAAATAAATAAAGTTATATAATTATCATATTTAATCAAACGGTCGATTTTTTTTTAAATAAACTTTTAATGGTTATTTAAAATATCAAATTAATTGTTTTACATAATTCGTTTTAATTAACTATTTTTTATTAGGATTTGTGTGATTAATCGAGTTTACAATCAATAGATCTTTCATACACTAATCCTTTTACTATTTTTATTCTTGATTTTTAGGATTATCGAAGACTTGACGACGATTCAAGTTTTATTTAAATATTTTTGGAATGTAATAGTTAAATAGGATTTTAATTTCCGTCTTTACTTTCCGCATACCCCCTACAGGTGTTTATTGTAAATCCCCCATCCCTAAACTTGTAATAGCGTAGGTATTTACTTTCCCCACTTTAATTCCTGCACGATATATTGTGTGGTTACTAAATTAGGGAGTGGCAAGACTAAAAACAGTCGTTAGATCGCTAACTCAAAGATAAATATTTGAACTAACACACATGATTGCTACACACACTCCCCTTTAGGGTACCCCCTTCTTGGTTGCCTTCTCGATCAAATAGTCAAGTCCTTCGAAGCGTAGGGATACCTTAGCTTGCTGCCTTCGATTCAAAATCACCAAGTCCCTCCGATAAAAGATCATAGTCCCTTCGAGTTGCCTACGATAAATATGATCTCGTCCCTCGATTAAATGGTGATAGTCCCTTTGAATGCTACGGTATCCTTACTGTTGCCTTAATGACTATTATATACTTCCCTTAGACTACCTACCCTCTTCCTGGTAGGAACAGACTTATGGAGAACGATAATTCTCGATGACCCTTCGATGACCCACACATCTAATTGAAAGACTTCTTTCCCTCTCATGGTATGGATAGACTCTTTCACCCGAAAGGCTTAAAGAACATAAAATATAAACTTAGGGTAGGTAGTTCTTAAATGCTTGCTCACCTTCAATTCAAAATTCAAAAATGCTTTCCACACCTCCTTTTCAAAACGATTTCCAAAAGGCTACACTTATTTACAAGCTAAAGTCCTTATTCAAATCTTTTTTTCTATACACACACGACACTTCTTCAAACAATTCAAACAAATAAGTGAGCTAAGCAATTAAGAGCCCATGGATAACCATGGATACAAAGGGTGCTTTAAACCTTCCCTTTGTATAACCTACCCCCCGAACACAAAATCTTTCAAAGGTCTTTCCTGTTCTTTTTGCCTTTCCAATTGGATAAAATAAAAGTCGGTGGCGACTCTTGCTTACCGCGACATTTCTTTAAAGTAAGTTCACCGTATTACAGAACTGGAGACTCTGCTGGAGTTTCTTAAATCAAAAGAGGGGTTACCTTAGAGCTAGGATCACTTTAATTGTCTGATTTGTTTGCTTTATCTTTGTGGGCCTGTTTGGGTTTACTTGTGTGAAAGATCCTTACCTGGATCTGAGTACCTTAGGTAAATGGCATGAGACCAAGGAGACTGCACAACGTATACTGATGTGGTTGATATGGTGGCCATCGTTAGTGTGACACATTGGTTTGTCCTGGTGTTCCTTGGGATCCGACTTGAGGAAACACTTGACTACTGCGTGGTGTCATTAAGCACTAATTTGCCCTAGAACCCTAGTTGAACTTGACTTTGGCCTATTAGAAAGTAGCGAGATGGCTGGCTTTGGTTCCGACTGAAGTTGGTTGATACTCGAAGCTACACTCATATGGACTGGACTTTCAGGAAATTTTCGGTCGGTGATTCGATTGTTGAATTGAAATAAGTGCCTTCGAGAAAGGTCAATGATATAAGCTCCCTAGAACCCGATCTTTATATAGGACAGGTTGAACCAACTTAACTTCAGTGGGAAGGGTACTTACCTACGAACTTCATGCAAGCCTCTAAACCTAAGGACACTTGTATGACTTGTTTGTGTTTTCTACTAACCCTTTGGTTTTCTTGCAGGTTTTTCTTGTGGGGCTCACTCGTCCTTACTATCTTACGCTTTGCCTGATGCATTGCATTCGCATAACATCATGACATCATGACATCATAACATAGCATAATTAACTAACCCTTTCAAGGATCTTAGGAATTTAGGGCGCATAATTTCAGGTGCCCTTATCAAGGACTGAATTCCTATCAAGGGGCAAGAGGATTTATTTTCCTCTAGCCACATACCTTCCAATTCAGAGACCCAATACCTATCAAGGGGCAAGAGGATTTATTTTCCTCTAGCCATGTACCTTCAAATTCAGAAATATGTCGAATCAAAGGCAGTGACCCACTCAATATGGTGAGCTTGATTCTCAAAGAAGGACGTTCAAAGACGAAAGTCAAAATTCTTCAGATAAAGCTGTGACCAATCATTTTCTAATGTCACAAACTAAATTCTTTAAAGATCCTTGAAAACATTACATTTGCATTCATAACATCGCATCACAGGTTTATACCACAGGTTTCTCATCCCCCCTCGCTGTTTATTTCAGCACAAATGGATCTCGAGCAATCAGTCAAAGACCTTCAGGCTCAGAATACCCAATTCCAAGCTTTAATCCTAAATTTGTCCAAGGGGCAAGACGAGCTGAAGACCCTCCTAACAAAGAAGGAGAAGAATCCCAAAAGATCAGTTAATGCCATTCGCTTAAGGAAAAGATTCAGAGGTCCTGTTAAGAGAACCAATGAAGCAGAAATTCCTGAAGACAGTGACGATGATCAAGATGACCATTCTATCATCAAAACTGATGCAAAGAGCAACCGGGATTCTGTCAAGCCCTCTGAGGAAAAAAAGGACTATTACTATGAGGACGAACATCCTGATGACAAGTACAAGCTGCTGGAAGAACGTATGAAAGCCATGGAAATTCAGAAGGTACCTGGGTTAGATTTTGAGGAACTAGGACTCATCTCTTGAGTTGTTATCCCTCCGAAGTTTAAGACTCCCACCTTTGCTAAATACCATGGGGTCTCTTGTCCGAAACTGCACTTGAAGTCTTACGTAAGGAAGATTCAGCCTCATACCGCTGATAAGAAGCTGTGGATCCACTTTTTCCAAGAGAGCTTATCTGGAACCCAACTCGAGTGGTACTATCAACTAGAGGGTACCAACATTCATACATGGGATGACTTGGTCGGTGCTTTCTACAAGCAATACCAATACAATGCTAATCTCGCGCCAACCCGCATGCAACTACAAAGCATGTCCATGGGACCTAATGAAAGCTTCAATGAATATGCTCAGAAATGGAGAGACTTTGCTGGCAGAGTCCAAACTCCCTTGGCTGACCGAGAGTTAGTTGACATGTTCATGAATACACTGACTGGTCCTTTTTACAGCCATTTACTTGGAAGCTCCTCGTCTGGTTTCACCGACCTCATACTGACTGGGGAGCGCGTAGAAAGCAGAATCTAAAGTGGTAAGATTCGTGTGGCTACTTCCTCGAGTGCTACAAAAAAGCCATACAATGGGAAGAATGAAGTCAATGCGGTGTACAACCAGAAAAGTCGTAATGAACGCAACCTATTGTTAAAACAAGATTTGTTCTGATCAATATTCTTAGTTTTGATGATAACAATGTATATGAATTTTGCTTGAGATAATGTGGTACTCTAATTCTATGCAATTTCCATTTCAGGAAATATTTAAAGAGTATGCACAAAATCAGCGCAAGAAGCACTGACTCAGAAGGTTCAAGTATGCAACATCAGAACATGCTCTCGCAAGACATCAGAAGATGGTCAAGCAGAATCAGAACATGGTCTATTGAAGCATCAGAAGAACTTAAGATCAGAAGCAGAAGCACTGAAGTTCTCATGGTATCACGCTAGAAGCACTTCAAGGTCAGAAGACAAGAAGATGCTCTGCACCAAGCTATTTGACTCTGATGATATTCAAACGTTGTTTACACAAACATCAGATCAGAAGCAAGTACAAGATGGCAGGCTACGATGACTGACAAAAGGAACGTTAGAAGCTATTAAAGGCAATGTCAGTAGACACAGCAAAAGCAAGGCTCGAGGTAGTTGACAAAAGAGTGAAACATTAAATGCAATGCTGTACGGATCACACAACGCATTAAATGCTCCCAACGGTCATCTTCTCAAACGCCTATAAATATAAGTTCTAATGAGAAGCTGTAAACAATGGTTTGCGCAAACATACAGAAATGCTGTCAAATTATAAAAGCTCTCAGACTTCATCTTCAACCTCACTTCATTACTGTTGTAATATCTTAGTGAGATTAAGCTTAAACTTAAGAGAAAAATCACAGTTGTGATAATAGCTTATTAAGAAGCATTGTAACTCTTATTAGAATTTGTTTACATTCATTTGTAAGAACTAGAGAAGATCAAGTTGTGATCGGATTCTCTAGAAAGTCTTAGAGGGTATCTAAGCATTGTGTTCCTAGAGTGATCAGGTTGTGATCAGAATACTCTAGAAGACTTAGAGGTTATCTAAGTGGAAAACCATTGTAATCTTGTGTGATTAGTGGATTAAATCCTCAGGTGAGGTAAATCACTCCAAGGGAGTGGACTGGAGTAGTTTAGTTAACAACGAACCAGGATAAAAATCATTGTGCAAATTGTTTTTATCTTAAGAGTTTTAAAGCTACACTTATTCAAACCCCCCCATTCTAAGTGTTTTTCTATCCTTCACCTATATGTTGGGGAAGTTCCACAACAACGACACAAGCCAGATGCACCTAAGCGTCAATTCACCAAAATCAACATGTCATTAGATCAGGCGCTGCAATATATGTTGAAGGCAAGAATGATTACTGTGAGGGATCCCCCTCAGCACATCAACACTTCCTCTGCTAAGCACAATCCAAACGTGCGATGTGCCTATCATTCTAATAGTCCCGGGCACGACACTTATAGCTGGTGGGCATTGAAGATTAAGATCCAAGACATGATCGATGCTGGTGAAATCGAGTTCGACTCTCCTGAGACTCCTAACGTGATCACTGATCCCATGCCTAATCACAACAAGATTGCTAATGTTGTGGATGGCTAGAAAGATGGACTTTTAGATCATTAAATTTACTTTCATTTGCAATTTCTTTCCCGTTTGTTTAAACATTCGACTTATGATAGACATTATCTGTTTTAATAATCATCATTAGTGCATTGCATATGTTTGTCTTGAATAAATTATTTCGCTATCACTCATTTTAAATTGTGTATTTACTTTGCATATGTTTTGTGTTTATTCAACTCCTGCTAAGCTGTAAGCCTTTTAAGGGAGGATGGTGAAAATGATACCACAACCTCATACAATATGCTTTTGAACGGATTATGCTGGCGATGTACAGGCATTGTTTCAATTCCTAAACAGTGGAGATATAAGGATGATAATCCCTTGTCAACCCCTTTTGAGCCTAAGAAGTAGAAGTTTTCTTTCATGTGCAAATTGAAACCTTTAATCATAACCCGGGGCAGGGTAGGTTCTCAGTTAACTCAATTATACCAGTTGCCTTACACAAGTGATGATGGATTCCCGTAATTCTCAAGACAAGCAGTTAATATCCATAAAAAAGAAGAAAAAAGAAAAAGTTGTTAAGTCAAAACCTATTAAGGAGACTTATCAAAAATCAAAATATCCCGCTGACTGTAATCTCAAAATAAACAGTTCAGGCAAAAGTTAGGGACAACAAGGTCAAAAAGAGGTTGCTAAAAATCCTCGACAAAAAAAGAGGTCATTACAAATCCTCGACAAAATAAAATTACAAAAAAGGATGATTGTCTGTCCAAATAAACGGTCGGTGCTTCAACCATCATCAAATGTCAATGTTACGACTTCAAGCTACGCTAGGACTTAAACGCAAAGTTAACTGAGCACAGGATCGAAGAACATCATAAATATTGGGATGGGTACAAATAAACTTTGAGCCATTATCCTTTGTTTCTTAAACCGTGAACCAAGCCACGCTACAACCCTTGAAAGTCCTAACTGAAGCATGGTTAGTTTGAAAAGCATACTGTCACCAAAAAGGTATCCTGACTCCTTAAGGTTTACCATAAATGCCGAGTTGATACCTCGTTTTACAAACGTCACATTTTTTAAACATCACGCTTTTACATCTCATGTTTTAATGTTTTTCAATAACTCAAGACAGACATATGCATTGCATCTCATGAATTCATTATTAAACATATTCCGCTACATAATTTCGAATGTTAGCATCAGGAAGAATCTGTACAGGGTATGACTAATGACTAAAAATCATCCCGACAAACGAAGCCACTTCAGTAACAATAACTCTTACACTTGACTCAATTAGAAGTCAACGTATACAAGGGGAATGACGCAGTCTATCCAGTCAATACGGGGTAATCAGGTCAAGATTCTGAGAATCTCTCAAAAATGCCAATTGATATGGGGGCAACCAAGTCAAGATTCCGAGAATCTCTCAAGAATGCCAAACAATCAGGGGCATGCACCCAAGTGGGTCTGAAGATACTTCCCGATCAGTCAGGGGCATCACCCTAAGATTATGAGTACTAGGGGCATCACCCATAGTATATATATCTCAGAAAGCCCTCACAAGGCGAATATCTCCAAGGTCCCTACTAATTGGGGCAAAGCTATGCAAGACATGTTCAACACTTCAATCAATACTCATGGGTGTGTCCCAATCAATACGAGTCCAAGAATGGCAGTTACTATAGTTACTGGAGGCAATGATCAAGGCATCCACGCCTCCCCACAACGCCAGCTTCACAGGGGCATATCCCCACAGAGTATCCCTCGAGAAGATATCTTCAAATGTCCTCTTCCCAACAGAGATTTAGCTCCCCAATAGAGTTTTATATCTTCGACACTGCCAGTTCCCCGATACTTTTCTTTTCTCCATACAGGGTTATTCATCTCTCTTATCCCCGGTTAGTGTACGTCCAGATCAATCTTTCAAATGGCTTTCATCCCCAAGAAGAAGTCAAAGATCCCCGGCTGAGTATCCTCGAGCATGGAGCGGGAGTTCCTACTAAAATAGAAGACTTATACTCTGTATTCTTCACAACAGTCAGGGATTTATTTTCCCCGCCAGACTATTCTATAATTTACTATCATCGTCGACAATATGTTGCATACATACATCATTCATAATCAATCATTACACAAATACATACCATGCATCATGACAATGCATGCTTCTAACTTTGTTTTTCAGGTAAGCTCCCGAGCGGACGAATATCATCAAAATCAAATTTTCCTCTCCAAAAGCAATCTGGACAAATATTCGTTCTGATAATCATTCATATCAAACTCTCATCACATTAGTCCCCTGGCAGTGAAATATCACATTAGTCCCCTGTCAATGATATGTTACATCAGCCCCCTGGTTGTAATCAAAATCTACTCCTATTATGTTAGTCCCCTGGCAATGATATACAACTACAACTTATTACATTGGTCTCCGAGCAGTATTAAGTTATCTCCCCATCATGTTTGTAATACCCTACCAATATGTGTCTAGAATCATATCGACAGAATACTAATAACGGGTACTGAGTACATATAAAAGTCAGGAATAATGACATAAGATGTATACATTTCAAAATCATCTTGAAGATGGATACAATGAATATGTCTACACAATGATAAAATACACAGCGGAAGAAAAGATCAAGCACAGTCTTCACGGCATCCGATCAAAAGCCCTCGATCCAAACATCTAGCAAAACTTGATCTTGCACGGTACCTAAAAAAATAATAAGATGAATGGTGTGAGATTACTAAATCTCAGTGAGTTCCCCTATCTTATGGGTCCTCTCGGCTCTACAGGGTACATGCATCAACTATAGATCCATATCAGATCCTAAGGTTTCCTCGATATCAAGTACAAGAAAGCCTGACAAATCGTAGCACCACGATTAAGTGTCCACTGAACACCCGATTGGATACTCTGAGAACATATCACATGTTCGGATATTAGGTACATGTTTCCTCCAGAATAGGTCTTTCGGGTTTACCTACCAGCCTTCTGTTGGGAGCTACCCTCAAGGTCTGATCTTCCTGGTTTACCGACCTATCTGCTCTCGAAACAAGACCCCAAATCATACCTTTACAATATACATGGTAAGTAACTCATATGACTATAGAGAACCATGGAATCGAAATTGAATCGCATAGCACGATTCAACTCCTCCAATATCCCAGGGTCCGAATCTCACATAGAAATTCACCCGTATGGGAGGCGACAAAGGAGAAGGTGAGGTCACATCCCCGGGAGTTCTTCCCCGAAGAATAGCTCCTGAACCACGGAGTCGACCCATTCTCGCGACCAAAGTCCGAGAACGCCTGCAATATATGTGGCACAGGGGCATCCTTGGAATTTCTTCACAAGAAGTAGCCAACATATATGTAACGTGCCTACTCGCAGTTACTATCCTTATGTCCATTCTCTAACCCCTCGTCCATATTTACTACTACTACTACCATTAGATTGTAAGATTTCAGAAGATGTCTCTTGATAGAAAAAGGAATATCATGCTAGCATTCGTTCATATCTCTTGATCTAGGTATCCTAAGGTTCACCTTACCATATCCACATTTTGTTAATCGACGTACACAAGTTACACCAAGTAGTAAGACCTCCTCGCCTTTGGGTTCACATGGTTAGCTTCACAAGCTATAAGACCTCAACATCTTTGGTGTACGTGGATAAATTTTTATTTCCATCGCCATTGATTCTATGATGTCTACAACCTAGTTGAAGGAACACTTGGGCACAACGACCTTTATAAAGATTAACACATTAATTCTCTAGGTATTTCCTCTTATTAATCATGGTACAAGAACATTCACATGGATTTGATTAATAATTAAGAGTATGATAAAGTTTTGGAAGGTTAATAATCTCATAGACCTTTCCGTTAGCTTTCCAATGCCTCCGATGGCGCCCAATTCCGAGTTACGGAACTCAAGTTATGCTATTTTCAAATCTGTTTTTCCAATGCAGTCTCAGGAAGTCGATTTCCGTTATGGGGGAATCGATTTCCTCCACGCAGAAAGCCCCAAAACCCCATTTTTCATGACAAAAATCGATTTCCAGCTAAGGGGAATCGATTTCCTGTAGAACAGACTTAAAAATACCTATTTTTCTGCACAAGAACCAATCCCAAAAGTGTCTCAACTCATCCTTAAGTTCCCAAACAATCCAAATCACAATTCCGTCATATTTTAACACTTCACAACATACAATTGTATCAAAATAATACACATATCAATACCAACATGCATAAACAATTGCTCATTCTAACCCTTGTTCCCAAACATGCAATTGATAACAAAACCACAATTCCTACCCAAGTTCTAACTATGGAACTCACCTAGTGTCAATGGAGATCAAGATGATGAACATGCTGCCATTGAGCTTGCTTCTTGATCAAAACTTCACTTCTAACATGAACAAACCCGTAACCCTCTTATTCACACTTTCAGCATGGATCACTCAACTTCAAACCTGTTTATCTCCATCATTACAGCACCTACGAATGAGAACCATATATGCAAATCGTAGAGAATTTCGTTAGCTTTCCGAAAAGTCCTAAATCGTTTCAATCGGAGTAACGAGCAGAGAGTTATTACCTTATTAGTGCAGCTGCTCCATGGAATACGAAAATGTTGGTGATGATGATGAACATGAGTTTCTTCTTTCTCTCTCTTGCTCTTATGTTCTCCTTTCTCTCTTCCTTGCATTAAAATTATGATTTGTAACATAATAGTTCCATAGAAGAAGTTTTATGTCCATGCAAAGGATAACTAAAGTCCATAATACCCTCCAACTAGTTGGTATTTACCCATGTGCCATTTAGTTTATTTCAAATCAAATCCTTTGTATTCTCACCATTCCACTTAGTTATACTTCATCCACAAATCCACCTAACGCCCGTTCGTTTTCTGAATCCGGCATTAAACCGACTTCCTCAGCTACATTCCCCAATGTCGTACCTCTAAAGACTAAAGCGTACTCTCAGTGCAAGAGATCACAGTTCGTGCCCTAGGACATTTCCCTTTTGAAATCCCACAGCACTTCATAACCAGGGCGCCTTTACTCATATCTCGATCAATCACATAGCTTCTTCTCAACCTTACGACTTCATTTTCTTAGTGAAATAATACTTCTGACAATTCATGTGACTTAACGGATATAATAAATCTTCCACGGTCACACTTAATTCACACAGTCACCTCTAGCCTTGTTCGTCTCTAATTCTGACACTAAGTTGACTGCTTCGCTTGCATCTCTCATTGTAGCACTTCTAACGTTTATAGGGTAGCTACAATGTAAGGAATTTTCACTTTGCACCATAAATATCTCTGCTACTGACTTCTTAGCACTTCTCAAACCAAGGACGTCTATGCCTTCCCGAGATTGACATTCCTTCGCTCAGAGTATCTACAGACACTCTTCCAGATAGGTCACACATCGAGCCAATCCAAGATACACTCCCCATATTCTGTCACTGGTTGCCAATGTTAAAGGATAGCCTCTGAATATGCTGACTGGGATATCATGTACAATTGCCTACTTAACACTTCACAAAACGAGAAGGTCCCCAAGGTACAATTTGATACTAACTCACGCGATCACGACCACTCATAGTCTCCATAAGTGTAGTATCAGATCTTGATCCATTTCACAATTGCCTGACTAGTTATCTGTTTACTATCGAGCTTGACATATGGACCCTTATCCCACATACCTTATGAGATTCTGGGACCCGCATCTTACGAGTATCTAATCAGAATTCTACCTTGAGCTCCAGATCATCCCTGTCCCCCACGTGTCGGAAAGATAATCATTCATCTTGTGCACGATAGCGATACTGCAGC
Source organism: Vicia villosa (assembly GCF_029867415.1). Classification (NCBI taxonomy): domain Eukaryota; kingdom Viridiplantae; phylum Streptophyta; class Magnoliopsida; order Fabales; family Fabaceae; genus Vicia; species Vicia villosa. Next base: position 54,860,322 of record NC_081185.1, read on the forward strand.
GTTATATCCTGGTGGCATCTATAAGCCCATCTCTAGAAAAGGTCTCTACATCAGCAAGGGCAAATTTCTCGGTATTCTAGTGTTTAATCCTCTTCCACCTTCAGATTCCGGCAGGCACACAGGCCATTCTACATCTTCAGGTTTAAGAAGATTGAACAGGGGCAGCTGTCATACCCCAAAATTTGCCCATCACATTTCAATATATCTTGGCTCAAGCAGTCTCCTTAGGCTCATATGATATCCAATTGCAAGCATGTTCACTCTCCTCCTAAACAATAAGGACCGAAACTAGGGTTTTGTTTCTTTCCAAGAAAAATCAACTTCTGATACCTCAAGTGGACTTCATGGTCTCTCATATGATTCAAAGTATCCATATGCCAAGTATCAAGCCCTGATTCAAAAGATTGCTCACTCAATGGCCCAAACGATCAATAATCGACTAATTGACCTAAAAGTCAAACTATGGTCAAATCACAGTCAAAAATCCTGATTTTTGGTCAACATCCTTATCTTGAAATAAAATTCCTCATTTGATCAAGGGTTGATCATGATTCATCAAGGAAATTTCATAAATCAACAAAAGCACAAGTTTCTAAGTCAGGATTTTGAACTAAAAGTCAACCCAACTTTGACTGATCATATCTCTCTCATACTTTATCATAAATTTCCCAACAAAAGCTCATTCTCAAGGAAATTCAATTCTCTACAACTTTGATGTTGGGCCCAAGGTCATGAAATGCTTCCGCATAAGAGATATAAGCCAAAACATTACAGGTCCTTCTAGAAGATCGCAAAAAGCAGTTTTTTGTCAGGAGCCATATCTTCAAAATAAAATCCTCAAATGGAAAAAAGGTTCCAAAGTAGCTTGTAGAGGACATCTTAGGATTTCCAAAAAGTCCTAGAACACCTCCATACAATAAAAATTGAGAGAGTTATGACTTATTGAAGTTGACAAATTTTGAGAAAATGCATGAAGGTCAAAGTGAGCAAATTTGAATTTTTCACTTAATGGGCCAAAGTTTTGGATTTTGAATATGTTCATGATATATTTAAGAGCCCACCACGCAATTTTTTATTATTATCATTATTATTTGTTTTATTTTTGAATTATATTCATTTTAATTCAAAATTTAATGAAGAAATAATGATAAATATAAAAGATATGGTATTGATAAATTTCTCAATCAGATATTGAGCAAATATTGACCTATAAAATCATATGAGATTGATTGGGAAAGATTGAATCAAATTTGAGGCCAAAATAGAAAGTTTTCAATCCAAATTCAATTAAATCTTTTATGTTTCCAAGTCATCAAAAAACTTGAGGTCCAAGACAAATGTTTGCCCTAATATGTTGCTCTATATAAACACAACATACTCAGCCATTAGGGGACGAAATTGGAGAGGAAAAGCTAGGGTTCTTGTAAGGAAAAATTTCAAGAAACAAAGCAAACTCGTATCAACTCTTCCATCCATCTTCAAGAGATTTCAATCGTCTCATTCATCTCCAGAAGTAATATAAGGCAGGTGATAAGAGCAGCAATTCAAGGCCCATTAGAGAGAAGAAAAGGTCCATTTTACTTAAGAACTTCTACACTTATTAAAAGGTGTATTTAGTAATATTTTTAGTTGTTGCTCTAGTTGTCTTTTATGTAGGCCCATGGCCCTTTTTATTCTTTAGAAAAACCCTAGCTATATATTGTAATGAGCTGGTGTGGATTGAATCAAGAAAAATCAGATTGTTGTTTTTATGTCTTTATCTCTTTTGCAACCCTAGATCTAAAGTTAGCCCTAGCATATTCTATCATTGGTGCTTTCATGAACAAACTTCAACACTTTTACACCCACGATGCTCAGGGGAGGAACATGTTGACACAGTTTGTACAAACAAGTAAGAACCAGAACGATTTTACAGTGGCAAAAGGGCTGATTTACTACAAGGAACGAATTTACATACCTGAACTTGCAGAAATCCGGCACTCGATACTTCAGGAATTCCACAACACTCCTTCAGCAGGTCACTCCGGAGTTAAAGCTACAATGGCCAGAATATCAGCTTCTTTTGCGTGGCCAGGACTCTACAAACAAGTTAAAACATTTGTTCAGCACTGCACAATCTGTCAACAAAATAAGTACTTGACTCAAAAAAAGAAAGGCCTTCTACAACCGCTACCAGTTCCAAATCAGGTGTGGGAAGAACTTACTATGGATTTTATCACCAATCTGCCAAACTCATTCGGTTTTACTGTGATTTGGGTGATCTGCGACCGATTAACTAAGTTCATCCACCTCATTGCCTTGCCAGCTAAGTTCACAGCTCAAGATCTGGCACATCGCTTCTCTGTCGAAATCCACCGCTTGCATGGTACCCCTAAGTCAATCGTCTCGGATCGGGACCCCTTGTTTCTCAGCAAGTTCTGGAAAGAATTTTTTAAGACACAAGGAACTAAATTAAAATATAGTACATCATACCATCCAGAAACGGATGGTCAAACGGAAGTGACAAATAGATCTGTGGAAACATACCTTCGTTGCTTTGTAAGTGACCACCCTCGCAAGTGGTTCAAGTTCCTTCACTTGGCGGAACTCTGGTATAACACTTCTTTCCATTCAGCTATCCAAATGACACCCTTCAGGGCCTTGTATGGCCGTGACCCACCAAACATCCGTCACTGTCTCGCAAACGCGCCTGAGAACGATCACCTCCCGACTTTGCTCCAAGAACATGAACAAATTATCACACAGTTAAAAGAGAATCTTAAACGCAGTAGAGTTCAGATGGAGAAGCAAGCCAATAAACACAGAGAACATTTTACCTTCAACGTGGGAGACTGGGTCCTTTTACGTCTTCAACCGTACCGCCAACAAACTGTTCACAACAGACTTTCCCAAAAATTATCCCAACGCTACTTTGGCCCTTTCAGAATCACAAAGCGCGTCGGAGAAGCCGCGTATCAGCTGGATCTCCCGTCGTCCTCCCGCATCCACCCCGTTGTTCATATCTCTTTGCTTCGTCCTTACCATGGAAAGGACCCAACGAAGGATCTTCAGCCTTTACCTGCAAATCAAACCATTAGTTTTGTTCCAAATCATGAAGGGGAACCTACAAATCTGAACGGTATCGAAAATGGTTTACCTGTGCCGGCCTTTGTCGCGAATGATCCAAAGAAAGGAAGCCTGGATGTTGGCTTCAACATACCAAGAAAGCAGAGTGTGTGTAAAGAGATCTCTCACAGAAAGGGTTTGAGTAAAGAGGAACATAGCAAATCTAGAAGTATGGAGAACTTCTCTCAAAGTACCGAAGGAAGTGAAAACAAACTGTCTCCACTAAGTACTTCAGTACTTAATAGAAAACCTTCCATGTTTCCCACAGATGCCACGCGTCCCACATCCAACGGCCATATTCCTTCCACCGACTGCATCACGTGTTCTCACGCGTATCCAGCTGTATCCCACCCAACTACTCCCATAAAGGAACCCACTTTTTCTGTTTCACCTACTCCCAATGCTATCTTCCCACTGCCCAAGGAAGACTCTCTGCGTTCCCCACACTCAACGTCCGAAATTCAAACTTTCCCCATCCCTCCTTGTGCCACGCGTCCATCCCAGCTCCCCTCTTCAGATCTTGGTCAATCTCAACCCTTAATTTCTGCCCCACTTGCATTGGATCCTCTTACAGCTTTCCACAATTCCGAAAATGCCACTAACACCTTGAACCTTGAGGACAAGGTTCCTTTTGGGCCTATGAGTATTGATAAGAGCAGCAATTCAAGGCCCATTAGAGAGAAGAAAAGGTCCATTTTACTTAAGAACTTCTACACTTATTAAAAGGTGTATTTAGTAATATTTTTAGTTGTTGCTCTAGTTGTCTTTTATGTAGGCCCATGGCCCTTTTTATTCTTTAGAAAAACCCTAGCTATATATTGTAATGAGCTGGTGTGGATTGAATCAAGAAAAATCAGATTGTTGTTTTTATGTCTTTATCTCTTTTGCAACCCTAGATCTAAAGTTAGCCCTAGCATATTCTATCAGCAGGTTTGAATCACTAACCATGCCTGAATGCTCCCAGAAATCGTGTTCCATTGATGACATATTCATGCATATTTTCAAATTCTCATATATCACGTTTTACTTTATTTCAATTAAATATAACTTGTTTTTTGAGTTTCTGGAAAGTTTTAAAAGGGATCTGAGTACTTGGTTCCAAGCTTCAACGTAAGAATGGTGAAACACCATTGTTAGGGCAAGGAGGAAGCTTGCTTCGGTTCTCATGGTCCAGGCCGTTCTAGATCGAAATAACCACACCAGAAGCTTCATAACACCTTAATTGGTGCATCTGGGCAGTCTTTTCCGTTTTGTTTCTCCCATTTTCGCAGGTTTGAAGAATGCAGAATTTACTACAACAATGGCCGCGAAATTCCGTAGCTAATGGGAAGATAATTCGCAGCGATTCTGGGCTATGAGACCAAGGAAGAAGATGAATAGTAGGGATGATTCGTTGACCACACTTAGGGCTCATCCATTGGCCGGTCAGCAGAACCCGTTTCTCTCTCCCTTCGCAATTGGATGCAGCTAATACCAGTGGGCCCAGTTTGAATTTCTTTGTCTTCTTTTTATTTAGTTGTATTTTGTTTTATATCAATTCACGATGATGATATTAAACGACTAACACATATATCATTATTGGTAGTGGAAGAAGGCCTGAAACATAAAAGGCATGGGTTCGATTCTTGGCACTGCCAATTATTTTCTTTATTTTCTTTGATGACTTTTGTTCCCAGATTCAGCGTAACGAGGCAACGCACACCCATGGTGTACCTCTATCTCTCAACCATCAGATCCTCCCAAATTCCAATCCAACGCCCAGGACACTGCAGTTGCACCAAAGACCTCCCAGACTTCTCCATACAAGATCAGAGCTAAGATTTCTAATTTTATTTTATATATATATATATATATATATAATTAATTGCATATTTCTCTTACTTATTTTTTTTAAACATTTGTTTTATTAATTATAGCTTATTATTAATTATTTTCTTTTCTAAAAATCATGTAAATAAATAAAGTTATATAATTATCATATTTAATCGAACGATCGATTTTTTTAAATTAACTTTTAATGGTTATTTAAAATATCAAATTAATTGTTTTACATAATTTGTTTTAATTAACTATTTTTTACTAGGATTTGTGTGATTAATCGAGTTTACAATCAATAGATCTTTCATACACTAATCCTTTTACTATTTTTATTCTTGATTTTCAGGATTATCGAAGACTTGACGACGATTCAAGTTTTATTTAAATATTTTTGGAATGTAATAGTTAAATAGGATTTTAATTTCCGTCTTTACTTTCCGCATACCCCCTACAGGTGTTTATTGTAAATCCCCCATCCCTAAACTTGTAATAACGTAGGTCTTTACTTTCCGCACTTTAATTCCTACACGATATATTGCATGGTTAGTAAATTAGGGAGTGGCAAGACTAAAAACAATTGTTAGATCGCTAACTCAAAGATAAATATCTGAACTAACACACATGATTGCTACACACACTCACCTTTAGGGTAACCCCTTCTTGGTTGCCTTCTCGATCAAATAGTCAAGTCCCTCGAAGCGTGGGGATACCTTAGCTTGCTGCCTTCGATTCAAAATCACCAAGTCCCTCCGATAAAAGATCATAGTCCCTTCGAGTTGCCTACGATAAATATGATCTCGTCCCTCGATTAAATGGTGATAGTCCCTTTGAATGCTAAGGTATCCTTATTGTTGCCTTAATGACTATTATATCCTTCCCTTAGACTACCTGCCCTCTTCATGGTAGGGAAAGTCTTATGGAGAACGATAATTCTCGATGACCCTTCGATGACCCGCACATCCAATTGAAAGACTTCCTGCCCTCTCATGGTATGGATAGACCCATTCGCCCGAAAGGCTTAAAGAACATAAAAGACAAACTTAGGGTAGGTAGTTCTTAAATTCTTGCTCACCTTCAATTCAAAATTCAAAAATGCTTTCCACACCTCCTTTTCAAAATGATTCCAAAAGGCTACGCTTATTTACAAGCTAAAGTCCTTATTCAAAATTTTTTTCTATACACACACGACACTTCTTCAAACAATTCAAACATATAAGTGAGCTAAGCAATTAAGAGCCCATGGATACAAAGGGTGCTTTAAACCTTCCCTTTGTATAACCTACCCCCGAACTCAAAATCTTTCAAAGGTCTTTCCTGTTCTTTTTGCCTTTCCAATTGGATAAAATAAAAGTCGGCGGCGACTCTACCTTACCGCGACATTTCTTTAAAGTCAGTTCACCGTATTACAGATCCCATTTATCGGTGCTTCACCTTTCTAGACTACCAGTTGGTACCAACCTTGGAAGAATATGCCAATCTTTTGGGTATTCCTGTGTCTGACAAAATACCTTTCAATGGTTTGGAATCCATTCCTAAATCGCAGGTCATTGCAGCAATTATTCACTTGAGAAAATCCGAAGTAGACAGTAATTGGACTACTAAAGGAAACCTCAAGGGTTTGATTTCGCAGTTTATAATGAAGAAAGCTTTTGGTTTTGTCGAAACTGGTAACGTGATAGCTTTTGAAGCTATATTAGCTTTACTCATCTATGGGTTGGTTCTGTTCCCCAACGTCAACGACTTTGTTGATATCAACGCCATAAAAATCGTTTTGATTGGAAATCCTATTCTGACTTTGCTTGGTGACATGTATTTCTCTATCCATCACAGAAATCGCCAAGGCGATGGGATCATTGTGTGTTGTGCACCTCTGTTGTTCAAATGGATTGTTTCACACTTACCCAGATCTCCTATCTTCAGGGAAAACCGAGAAGGTTTGCATTGGCCCCGAAGACTTATGTCCCTTACTAATAATGATATTCATTGGTATACCCTGGCTCGCTATGGTACGGAAACCATTGACAGTTGTGGAGAGTTCGCCAACGTACCCCTCATTGGTACCCAAGGAGGAATTAACTACAATCCGGTCTTAGCCCGACGATAAATCGGTTATGCAAATACAGCTAAACCCATTGGTCTCACAGTGGAAAGCTATTTCTATCAAGAGGGGAAGGATCCTCAAGGGTTGAAGGCAAGAATGGTGAGAGCTTGGTACGACATCCGAAGGAAAAGATTCAAACAAAATCAACAGATGTATGTGATGAAATAGATTAGATACATCGATCATTGAGATGACATTTGTCTCTTAGCTTTTTCTTCCACTAGCATAAGTGGGAACTACGATTGCTCTGACTTTCTCAACATCCTTTTGAGAATACGTAGGCACAAGGTCTTATCCTCGACGAGCATACTTCTATCTCCCTCAAACTACTCAAACCTTAGCTTCCTGTAGACCTCGAGCTACAATTGCTCTGATTCCCTCTAAGAGATATGTATGTAGAAGATTGTGATAATCTTTGCGAGCATAATCATACAAATAATTTAGGTCCCCACCTATCTCACAAAGGAGAAACTTCCCCAATAGCATAGCAAGAAATAAACAAACAAGTATAACAAAGGATCATATAGAGTACTATAGATACGGAGGGTGCTAATACATTCCCTTCGTATAACCAACCCCTTACTCGGAATCTCTCCCCCTTGCATTGCTTTTAATTTTAAATTATTTGCATTGCATATCTTTTAAGGTTTGTGCAACTTTTCCCCTTTTCCTGCTTTGGAAATAATAAAAAGTTTGGTCGTGACCCAAAAACAAAACAAAAATCATTTTTTGACCCCGAGCCCAAAAAGGCATCTAGTGTCTCTCTCTTGATTTTCACCATGACATTATGGTTGAAGTTGAATCCAAGTACTTATATAGTTCCAAAGATAACAATATCTTACTAGCATCTAGAGCGTACTTTTAGGTTACTGAGGGGATTTTTCATATTTCAGATAACTTTTAGGTTATTATCGATTTATTATGTTTCTGATGTGATTGTTTACCATTTTATTTTGACATCCACTTTGTAGATGTAATATCTTATGAAACCATGTATTGTACATGTTTTGGATGTCATATAAACACTATGATTTTACTTAGTACCATATATGATGTTTTGAAAAGTATTATTCTAAATGAATATTATTCGAGCATTGAAATCTTTTAAAAGTTACTTTATGTTATTTTTTTAATAAAAGAAATTTTATTAACTCCAAAAAACAAGTACAATTAGGGCAATCATACGGTTCGAGCCAACCACCAATTAATGAAAAAGAAGTCCTATGGCATAATGAGCTTGCTAATGTGTTTTCTTAGATGAGGCCTCATCCAAATTCTATAAACTATACTATCAATAATTCTAGTACCAACTAACTTCCTATTTGAGCTATTACCGAAACTGCACTCATTACGAAACTTCAACACCCCATAAATTGTTTCGGCAAAAGCATACTTTAGAATAAAATCTCCCCACCCTTTACCCTTGCTCTGGTCAATCATCCAAGCCAATTCCTCAAACCAACTACCACATTTATGATTCACCCGCACGCATTCTAGAACATAATCCCACATCTTTTTCAAACCTGGGCAATTAAATAACAATCGCTTAATTGCTTCTGTTTTCCTGCAACACACACAAATATTGTTTTCAACAAGCCCAAACCTATGGAGCCTCTCTTTTGTTGCATGCCTATTATGGCAAACTAACGACGTCATGAATAGTGCACGAGACCTAGCCGCATTACCATACATGATTTTCTTCTTTGTGACGATTTGATATTTCTCTTTAACCTCAATATACATCACACCTATTTTGGATTTCTCCTTGTGCATAATTTTCCCCCAACTCTGGTTGAGTTTAATACCGTCCTTCTAGTTTAGAATTGCCTTGAGGATCCAAGAGCATGACATCATCACAGGCACCTCCATAATATTCATCCCTAGAGTGTAGTAAGAATGAATGCGTCTAACCCATAGAAACTTCATGATACAAGCCTTATTCTAGTATGCTAAGGATATGACATTCATACCACCTTGCTTCCCCGGTGAACAAACAGGCTTCTAAGAAATATGGGTTTTCCTCGAGATCTTATCAGTTCCAGACCAAACAAAGGAACGACAGATGGTTTCAACATCCTTTATAATTTTCTTTGGAAGGGGCATACAATATAACTAGTATTTTGCAATGGCAAATAAAACACTTTTAATCAACTGCATCCTACCCGCAAAACTCGGCGGAGGTTGTAAAAATGAATTGTGTTTTTAGATATAAAAATAAGATCTATTAAAGTAAAACTTAAATTTTCATACTAAAAAACGGAGAGACTTAAATCTAATAAAATTTGAAAAAAAATTGAAAATTAAAGTGACATTTGTGTAGATAATATGATATGAATAAAATAATATAAAAAGAATCAAAATTTTTTTTTCCAGTATTCTAAGGAGTTTATTTATATGGACACTTTTTTAGCTAAGATTGTATAAAGACATTTTGTTAAATTTTATGATATAGAATTAAAATATGTAATGATAAAACCTTTTTGAAATTTTATTAATAATAAAATAATAATAATTAATATTATTTGTGTAGACATTTAAAAAAATGAAGTAACATTTTAATATATTAAAATAAGAGCTATTAATGTTAGAATTAAATATTTCCTACAAAAATAAGAATTAAAATTTAATGGAAAAGTCTTTTCAAAAGGTGATAATATACAACAAAATTAATTATACAATAATTAAAAATTCTTATTCATCAATATTTTAAAGAGATATTTCTATTGGGACTCTTTTTAAAGTAAGATTTTATATTGATGGTTTGCTCATTTTTATTATAAAAAAATCATATAAGCTAATGGAAAGACCTTTTGAAAAGTTACAATATTTTATATAAAGAAGGAAGGGAGTATATATATATATATATATATATATATATATATATATATATATATATATATATATATATATATATATATATATATATATATATATATAAATAGATGGATAGATAGATAAAGATATATACACTAGTTGATCTGACCGAAAAATAAAGGGTGAAATTCTACAAAATGACTTTTCGTTTCGACCGCCTCTCTCTTTTCTGTATTTTTAGCATTGCTATGGTTTTGCTTTCAACAGGTAATGAAATAATGTTAGCTTTTAATTTTTAGACTTCTTAACCATTTGGATTAATGAACTCTAATTTGATTGTAGCATCTGTGAAGTCTCAAGATCGTGAGCCAAATAAATGCATACGTAGAAGATGCGCAGATTTAGGAGACAATCCAATTTGTAATAAAACTTGCATTGATATAACCATCAAAATAATAAATAAATAAATAACTCTCCCTTTTCTATTATACATTGCTTGAAGAAAAATGCTTTTATGAAATAAAAAATTATTTACTTTTATTTTTATTATATTTTCAATTATTTATCATTCATTTTTTATAATTTTGTTCATTTACACTTTCCTGTACTATTTATAAAAATAATCTTGTAGAATTATTTATAGTATTTTTTTTCCACACAATAATTGTTATTCTTTTAGATATTTTTGAAAGAGTCAAATAATATTTTAAATAAAAAATGATAGGAATACTATTTAGGTTTTTGAAAGAATTTATATTAATCAAGTGATGAATTGACGATGGATATTTAGTTTTTAAATATCCATATATATTTGAGATGTAAGATGGAACTTGATAAACAAAAATATATTCTTTTGTTTAATTAGAATTTCACCCGCTTCTTCTTCATTCGTGCTTCATACCATGTATTTTCAAATGAATATAAATTAAGGCATCCTAATGGCTCTAGAGTTTGTGGTAGCTCTTTTGAGAAATATTTCTATTTTTCTTGAAATGTTGTGGCACCCATCCAATTAAATCCGACATCCTCCATTATGTATAAATTTTATCAAAATATCGTTATAGTTATTCGAATTTTTTAAAAAACTTGGTGGTTTTTCTGTAATACCCGGTATTATAATTGTCTAATTACCAATTCTAAATTAAATTGATATAAGTAATGGACAAGTATGATACACACTTTTGCTAATAGGTCTATCACATAAATCATGCCAATTAGTAAGAGTGAGGGCAATATTAACATTTCCCACTTAAATGAGATTAAGGACTTGTTTGGTTCTTTGTGACATTCTCTAACCAATTGAACACAAAACCAGAATTTGTTAGGAAGAAGAGAAAGAAACGTGGAAGAGGGGGGAAGAGAAGAAGAAGCCTCCAAACTTGATCCAAACTCAGCTCCATCCTTGCATGCACTTAATCTGTCCAAGCTCTATCTCTATCATCATCTTCTATTCTGCTCTCAGCTCCATTCTCATCATCTTCTCAATCTCTAAGGTGAGTCCCTAGTTAGTAGCCATGGGGTTTTGCATGTGGGGTTCAATTGGGGTTTAGGGATTGTGAATGAACCTATGAATCAATGATGCTAAATCTGTTTGCTTTGCTCTAATCTTTGCATGCTGATGTTCTTAATGGTATTTGTATGATGAAATTTCGTTTGGACTGTTATACAAGTGTAGGTGATCAACTATAGGTTGTTTGGGACTGGTTTAGAGCTCCTAAAACGCAGAAAATTGATTTTGCATCAGAGTAATCGGTTACTGGATCCTGGGTAACCGTTTACCCTGTGTAAAATGGCGTGGCTGGACATTTTTGATGTCAGTAATCGGTTACTGGTCCCAGAGTAACTGATTACCCTGGGCACAGGGTGAAAAATTCAGCAATCTTGGGAAATTCGTATCTCCCGTTTCGTGTATCCGTTTGACGCGTACCATATACCGTTAGAAAGATAACGAGATGTACTATTTAGGAAAATTAGTCTTGGTTTCTAAATGATATTTTTCGATATATCTGACACACCTTTAGTTAAGTGCGACACTGATAATAGGTGAATTATGTATGTTTAGACTGAATTTACTTCATAATCCTTGACTGCTGTGTTATATCATTATGTGTTATACATGAAATATGAGGACACCATCGTTTTGGTTAAACGATTGGTTTGATTCTATTGTTTGTGACCTTGACACTACGTCATATTTCTGTATGCTTGAATCGAAGAGGCCGAAAGGCTAGATTAGGACGCTGCTCCGACTATGTAGTCTATGAGCCCTCCCGGACCGTGTAGTCCAATGGAATAACCTGTTCATGTGTATTGTTTGATATGGTGCGCATCTGAGCTACCGTTGCAGTGTGCTCGTGAGTTTCCATACGGGGTTCTACTCACTTGGCGTTAACACACTTGCGTGCTCGGTATGGTGGGGTTATGCGGCCATGTAGGCTAATGCATAATGTGGTAACTCACCTCTAGTGAAGTCGCGTAGACTAATACTAGGCTTTCGCCCGATGGGCTCAGGCGTCAAGGTGGCGGTTTGTACTCGGCGTAACTCACTAGCGTGAAGAAGGTTAACGGGACAATGACGCCAATTAGGCTAAGGTCATCTCGCGGCCATTTAGGCTTGTGCGAGCCCGTTTAACCGTCTTGCAGTGTGCTTGTACAAGTGCCTTGACAATAGGCATGAGGTTACTCATCGAGGATGCATTTATTCCATAATCTAGCCGAGGTTGTTTACGCCTCTGGATTCCCCGTGTGTGGATGCGGGTTTGCATACTTGTTTGCTATGTAGTGTGTATTTGTTTGAGGCAAGTCCAATGGTGGACGAGCCACTTTGTTTACTCCGTATTTGTACTGGAAGTGAGAATAACCCCGAATCCATGGTGGATTCGCTCATTATTTGTATGATCCCTATAGATCCGAGCGGACTAATAGGATAGGCGGACTCACTGAGATTTAGTAATCTCATCCCATTCCAATTATTTCTTTTCAGGTGGCTCGAGGCAAGATCGCGGTAAAGGAAAGATGGATTAGATCTTTTGGCGATGCTTGAATGTTCCTTTTAGTTTCTTATCGTGCTTACTAGTTCGTGTATTTTGGATATGTACTGATATGATGTACTTATATTTTGGCCATGATACATTCGGCTTATGTATTCGTGTACTTCTATTTCCGCTGCAAACATTATGTAATTGTTGTCTTATGAACCATATTTAATACTTTATGCATATTATTCTAGATATATATGTGTGGGGTGTTACAGTTGGTATCAGAGCAGGTCGATCCTCGACTTTGCTAAGATGCATCATAATGCAGTACAATTCTGCCTCATATGTGTTTAATCAGTATGATTCCTTATGTCTTATTTATGGCATTGAGCCTGATCAACTTGATTCCATGTGTAGGACAGACAGGGAGATGGCTGAGCAACGTAGAGGTCCCGGAAGGCCCAGAACTAGGAATGTGGAGCCCGAGCATGAAGCCGGAGGTACAGGCGTGCCTTGGCAACAGATGATGCAACAGATGATGCAATAGATGATGCAACAGAACCAGATGATGGCTCAAATTATGCAAGGCATGCAGGGACAACAACCTCCTACTCAAGTTCCCGTTCCTCAAGCTGCAGCTGGACCAGATTTTCGTGCCTTCTTCAGGATGGATCCTCCAGAGTTTGTTGGCGGACTTGATTCTCTTTTGGCTCATGACTGGTTAGCTGGTATGGAAAGGGTGTTCCAAGCTATTCAGTGTACTGAAGAAGAAAAGGTGATCTTTGCTACTCAGAAGATGAAGGGACCGGCTCTTAGGTGGTGGAACACTGCATCTACCTATTTCACCACACAAGAGATTCCTAAGGATTGGCAGCACTTCAAGGTGGCATTCTTGGAGATGTCTTTCCCTAATAGTGTGAGGACTCAGATGGAGCGTGAATTCCAGAACTTCAAGCAAGGTGACATGTCTGTTTCTGAATATGCAGAGAAGTTCGAAGACTTGGCTGATTACTCCCGACAAGCTGTTTATGCTCCAGATGAACTATGGAAGATTGACCAGTTTATGATGGGTTTGAGGGCCGACATTGCTCATAGTGTTTCCCAAAGAGAGTTCACTACTTATGCTGAATGTCTAAGACAATGCTATGTTGCTGAAAACAGCTTGAAGAGGGTTCAATAAGAGAGGAATCAGAACAGGGCTAACTTTAGGGAACAAGGAAGATCTACTCAACACTTGAGGCCCCGTAATCCTCCACCAAAGAAGAAGCAGGCTTATGGTGAACAATCAACTCAACCGCCCCATTGTCGCAAGTGTGGTAGGAAGCATACCGGAGAGTGCAAGTATGCTTCAGTGACTTGTTTTAGATGTGGCGAGCAGGGCCACATAGCTCCACAATGTTCACAAAAGAGGATTCCTGAGAAGACTGCAGGTCGTGTTTACACTTTGGATTCAAGAAAGGCCAAGGGAAACCACAATCTCATCGCGGGTACGTGTTATGTTAACAATCAACCCCTATGTGTTTTAGTTGATTGTGGAGCCACTCATTCTTTTGTCTCTACCGAGTGTGTTTACTGACTTGGGTTGGAAGTTACTCCATTATCCAATCCTATGATTATTTCTTCGGCAACGAATGATACCGTGGAAGCGAGACTAATTTGTAAGGGTTGTTCGGTGTCCTTTAATAGTCGTGACTTCCCGATAGATCTAATTTGCTTACCCCTCAAGAGGCTTGATATTATTCTAGGGATGGATTGGTTGTCTCTTAACTCGGTGTACATTGGTTACAAAGAGAAGGCCATATTCATTCCTGCTGAAGAGACTTCTTCCGACGATGCAATTACCAAGTTGATAGAAGGTACGATCAGCGCGGTTAATGATCTCTTTTCTCAAGAAAGATCCTTTCTTTTAGTTCTTTCCAAGGAACCTTCCGTGAGAGTTGAATTGTTAGAGATTCCGATGGTGTGTGAATTTCCTGATGTGTTTCCTGAGGATATCACTTCTCTTCCTCCGGAAAGGGAAGCGGAATTATCAATTGATCTTGTTCCTGGAACAGCCCCAGTTTCCATCACTCCTTATAGGATGTCTCCTATTGAACTCAGAGAACTGAAGAGCCAATTGGAAGAGCTTCTTGCTAAGCATTTTATCCAACCCAGTGTTTCTCCATGGGGAGCTCCTGTTCTTTTGGTAAAGAAGAAAGACGGAAGTATGCATCTGTGCATCGATTACCGTCAGCTGAACAAAGTTACCATAAAGAACAAATATCCTTTACCACGGATTGATGACCTCCTAGATCAGTTGAAAGGAGCTAGTGTGTTCTCGAAGATTGATCTTAGGTCAGGGTACCATCTGTCGCTACCGCGAAAAATGGATCAGAGTCACCACTAATATATTTATCCCATCGAGGGAAAGGAATACCAGGAAACCTAACTCAGAACAAGAACAAGGTCTTTCGACCAGAGAACAGGGCACGGGAGTCGGTTACGCAAGGGGAAGGTACTAGCACCCCTCACGCCCATCGTACTCGATGGTATCCACCTATGTTTGTTTCTATCTAAAGGGTATATCTATGTCTAAACCTAAATGCGAATGAATGCAAAAGAAATACAGGGAAAAGAAGGAATTATTTACAAGTGTGCTCGCTTAGGCCCCGCGACCCAATGCCTACGTATCCTTTTCAGGAATCTGAGCGACCGTAGTTCGGCTCAAGATTTTCTATGTTTTGGTGTTTTTTAGGTGAACATAGGTTAAAGTCGCACTCCACGATGCTCGACCTTTGGAGACTTACACGCCTAATTATGGAATGGATTCAACATGTTCTTAAGAATGCCACGAGGGCGAGAGACAGAAGAGAGTTTGGGTGTTTCGAATGGATCCCTTAAGCAAGGGAGATTCGAGTTACCCTTTTGTTTGTGTTTTTTAGAAATTGGGAACTTACGCTCGGATGGTTCCCTTAAGCAAGGGAGATCCAAGCACTCGAATGATTCCCTTAAGCAAGGGAGATTCAAGCTTCCATCCCCTATTTAATGATTTTCACTTTTTTATTAATGTTTTTTAAGTGTTTTCTTTGTATTTTTTAGAGGATTTTATTTTGAGTATTTGTTAGGTGTTTTAGTGTTGTAAAAGAAAAAGAATGAGCAAGGGGAACTAACCTACTTTCTAATCTAATTGTTATTGTTTATGTACAAAGAGATCTACCTAAAGTTAACAAGGAATCGATTCTAAAAGGGGCATACTAATGATATTAACATAGGCCAAAGTTATAGGCCAAAATCAATGTAAGCACAAACATACAAAATTAGCACAAAAGCATATAAGAAACAAATCAAAATTAAGTGCAAAAAAAACAACCTAAAAATACTACTATTTTTATGAGTTTTTTAATGTGAGAAATTGAATTTTAATTCAAGTCTAAATTGTACTAAAAATCTATTGATCCCAAAACTAATATTTTTATTGTTTTTATTATCTCTTTATCATGTTTTATCACCTAAAAAAATGTAGAAAAAACTAAATGAAGAAAAACTAAAATCTATCAACTAAGCATGGGTCAGGGGGTGTTAAACTGAAATTATGGGTGCAGGCAGAAAACTTGGCGCAGAGGCCCAAGGGATGAAGCCCAATAGCTTGTTTTTTGTTCTTTCAGATTTTTTCTATGTCAAAAACAGAGGTGTGATGGGCCAGGTGGGGTGTGCATCAGCAATTCATATATGGGCCAAGGATATTTTTGTTACACAATTTCAGCGAAAAAAAAAGCAACGTGGGCCAGGGGTTCGGTGATGGCCCAATAGAGTGATCCATGATTTTCTTTTGTTCAGATATTTTTCAATTAACCTCACTTAGTTTCAATTAAACTCCAATTAACACCAGTTAACACTAATTAACCTAATTAAATCTAACTAATCCTATTGTTAATTAAAAACAAGTAAAAGAGGAATTTAGGGTTCAATTCATTGTGTGACGTTCCTCATCCCTCAAACTCGTCCCTCACCTCTCTCTCACCGGCGCAAGAACAAAACGGTGGCGGTAGCTCTCTCCGATTTCTTCTCCGTCGTGAACCGAATACCACATTTACCTCTCTCTCACCTCTCAGCTCATCAAACCTTACTCAAATCTAACCCTAAGTGTGAAACGGATCGGTGTGCAATGCTCAAACAACGTGAAGTATCGACGCAAATCCAAAGTTTGATAGAAGCTACGAGCTAACATGGCATCAGAGGAAAAAAACGAGGCGCCGAGAAGAACGTACTTACCTGCAACGATCTTGATGATGAAGAACGACTTGCAATTGTTGGACGCGCGAAATAAACGCGAGGAGAACTTCAATTCAGGTAATCTTCTGTTACTCTTCTTCTTCTTGTGCTATCTTCCTCTTCTTCTTCTTCTTCTTCTTCTTCTTCTTCTTCTTTTTCTATTTTATTTTCTGCGTTTTTCTTCGTGAGTGCGTGTGTCGTTGTTGCCGATGAATTGTTGAGCACAGAGAGAGATTCGATGAAGGCTATGAGTGAGGTCTAGCTCTACCTCGTCGAAGCTTCAGTGCGAAGCTCTGAGAGGTATGTCGAAGGAGCTTTGGTGAGAGGGAGGGTGAAAAAGGTTTTGTTGCAAAGAGAGTGTGAAATCTGAGAGGGGAAGAGAGTGCAGAGAGATTGAGAAGGTTGGATGAACGAAAGATAGAGATGTTGAATGGTTGAAGTATGAAGGGATGGTGAGAATAATGGCGTATGATTGAGTGTGTGAAGTGAGCGTGAAGATGATTGAAAGGGTGGAAACAACGTGAAGAAAAATGAAAAATGAAAATGGTGGAGGAGGCTCTGTTATATAGGTGTGAGGGATGAAATTTGCAGTTAGAGAGGGTAGAATCTGAGCCCTTGGATTCAGATTTCGGTTAGAAATATTGGAGGGTGAGATTGGAGGTTAGTTACGTTCTGTTTTTGTGGTTGGAAGTTGGTTATGAATCTGTTAGGTTAGTTATATGGTGAAATGAATTTGTTTTGAAGGGCTGAGTTTCTGTTATTGACAGTTAGAGAGTGGCTAGGTTAGTTATAGGAGTTGTTGTTTCTGTTAGTTATGAAGAGGGGGAGTTTACTGTTAGTTTTTTTTTGTGTTATCTACTTCTTTTCTATCCTGATCTTTTATTAGCTGGGGTATTCTTTATTGTAACTCTGATCATCTCTTCTCCTTTCAATGACCGACTTCACATCGCATTCGTCTCGATTCTTTGCCTTCTTCGGCGATCAACTTGAGACTGCCCTGGCTGCTTAAAACTTAACCCTGGGCTGTCGTGAATTAAATAGCAGGGCTGCAAATGTATGCGAATATATGTGTACGCATGACTGGTATTGGATTTTCTAAAGTTGCAGAGCTGATTTTCTTTTGTTTATTGCTGAACCAAAATGTAATTCGTATGGGAATTTTTGACTAGTGTTTAGGACCGGATTTAAAACTCTGTTAATTTAGCACGGAAGGAAATAATACATTAGCAGCCCCATTATGAATATCTAAATGTGAAGTCACTAGTAATGTGAAAACGGTTAATTGCCTCTATTTGGATTGATTTGGCTTGTGATGATTATTGGTTTTTCTGGTTTTGTAGAATATGGTCAATGAATGGAGGTGACTAAAAGGTTTGGTCTTAAACTGTTGTGCTGTATTTTTTCAGGTTTGGAAGTGTGTATGCCCAAGGTTGGCGTGGCTGTTGCAATTGAGTGGATCGGTGCCAATGGACTGAAGAGTTTGTTACGAAATGGAAAGCTAAGATCAAATCAGCCATGAAGCTTGCTCTGAAAATTTGTAATTCTGGTTTGGATGACTGTTTGATTTAATATGCGGCAAAGTTTGGATTTATTTTGTAATGAATTTTGGTAATGTATGGATATTTGAATTTGGGATTTTTTATGTAATGGTTTTTGGATCTTGGAATGATGTTTGGCTTGAAACAACTTTGTAACATCCTTTTTCGTGTACATCTCTAGAAATTAAGAATGGTATTTGAATGTATTTGAAAGATGTCTTTCAACATAGTGAATCATGACTCTTGTGATGACTTTCTCCCTTGGAATTTGAGTGTCATGTCCATATACTCTTTCATTTTGAATTTTCAATTATCTCCTCCACTTTTGTGATTTGATTTAAAACCTTTCTTTTGTATGATTTACTCGCATTTCAAAACCTCTTCAATTTGCTACTTGACCAAGCATCATAAGTTAAAAATCCAAGATAATCCATTATGGTTGTTTTGGTCATAAAGTCAAACCTCCATGATTGACTTTGACCAAAAGTCAGAATTTCAACAAATGTCTTCAAAAATTTCAAAGTGGCCCAATGCAATCCCCAAATGAACGAACACACACTCTTTTAACGAAGCCTTAGACGAATAGCTCGTATTCCAAATAATCAGATGAACCATACTTTGGATTGGAGAATAAACCAGAAGAAACCCTAATAATAAGATGACCATAGGTACAACCTTGAAAATCTGCCAGTTGACACAAGCACAATGAAATGAACCTCGATCCATGATTAGTTGAAAATCTTAATAGAAACAAGCCTGCACAAAGTATGAACTTCAAGCCATGTGAAACCTCAGCTTTATCTACGACCTCGATCCCTTGCCAGACTTATTGATTAATGATGTATGTTATGTCAATGACCTAATGAAGTATGTACATGAATGCAAAACCTAAGCCAGTTAGAAATAAATAGGTGGGCAATTTTTGGGGTGCAACACCATCAAATCCGAGTGAAGAACTCAGATGTGCCTAAGACTGCATTCAGGACTCGATATGGTCACTACGAGTTTTTAGTTATGCCATTTGGTGTGACTAATGCTCCGGCAGTTTTCATGGATTATGTAACGACCATTTTTCTTTAATTATTTATTTATGTGAATTAATTGTGCATTATGTGTTAATTATATGTTTAATGGATTTTATGTTGTTTTATTTGGGAATTGTTAGTGAATAATATAAGTTAATAAATTAGGAGAGTTATTGGGCTTAAGGTAGTATTAGTAAGTGAGGGGTGTTAGTTAGAGCCCATTAGTAATTTAAGATAGTAAGGGTTTAACTAAAACAAGGGTTTTAGAGGAAATAGAAATTAGAAGTTCATTTTGGGGTTTTTGGTGAAAGAAGAGAAGAGTAGAGTGAAGAGAAAGAGGGGAATCTCAAGGTTGAAGCTAGAGTTGTCTTCAATCCAAACCTAAGGTAAGGGTGGGATTCTTTCATGCTAAAGGGATGTATGATGATGTTTTGGGTGGGATTTAATTGTATGTTGCATCCATGGAAGTTGTGTAGAAATTGAATATAGATTGTTAGGGTTTATGAACAATTGCTTGATTTGATGATTTGAAATGTGTTTAAATTGATGTTATGATGTTATAAGACCCATAATATGTGTTGTATTTGTGTTTATACCATGTACTCTGTGATTGTTCGTGATGATTGATGTTTTCCAACTTGATTGGGTTGAGTTTAGGGGTTTTGGGATGGGTTTCGTATGCTGTTTTTTGTGTTTGGGGTTTTCTGAAAATTGCCAGTTCGCGCCGCGAACCCTTGTGCGCGCCGCGAACCCTTGGCAGAAACTTTGGAAATTCTGGATCTGATCAGTTTGCGCCGCGACCCCTTGTTGGCGCCGCGAACAGCTTGGCAGAAAGTTGGGAATTTTTGGATTCGCTCAGTTCGCGCCGCGAACCCTGTTGGCGTCGCGAACCCTGTTTTGCAGAATTTTTTCTAAACTTTGAAATGCTATATCTTTTGAACCGTAACTCCTTTTTAAGTGCCGTTTGAACCTACGTGAAGCCCTAATTGATGTCTTTCCATTGAATATGCTTAGTGTAACTTTGAATACTCTTGGAATCTTCTTGCGTTGGATTTTGTTGACATTGGATATCCGGAATTGATTATGTCGTTTAAGTTGATCATGTCGTTTACGTGGATTGTGTTGTTCGAGTCGATTATGTCGTTAAGTGTGATTGTGAATGTGCATCATTGAGTCACATTCATTGCATTGTTTGAGACGGCCCTAGTGGCAAATGTTTGAGACGACCCTTGTGGCGAATGTTTGAGACGACCCAATGGCAATTGTTTGAGATGGGAGTTTTACTCCAATGGTACCACATGTATTTGCATTGTTCGAGTTGCATAGGTAAAGTTGTATGATGAGTCGTGTTTGGATATTTGTGTGTGCATAACATGAATGTTATCTTGTGTCGATTTGATGGTTGTCTCGTTGAGCATATGTGATAAATGCCTATGTATGCCTTAATTGAGATTGATATTATTGTTGTTGGTAAGATGTTGAATGATGTGAATAGTAGTAAGTGATATATGTTGAGAAGTGGTGACCGATGTATGATTATTTCTCCGCTTTGAATATTATCATACGCTTCTTTATAATGAATGATATCTCACCCCTTCTGTTTGAATGTTGCCCTTCGTTGGTAACGTGCAGGTAATGACGCGGAGTAGTCGTGTACCTATAGCTCGAGTCGGTGTGTGTCAATGCTCTGATACGTAGCACTCGGGGAACGTTGGATTACTTGTTTACGTCTTGTTTCTTGTGTTTATCCTTGTTGAACTTTGTCCTTATGTTATGCTAAGACTTGTTAGATGTATTGAGCCGTGTTTGGCCTTGACATTATGAGTTGTATTGTTGTTGACTTATGATTTTCCGCTGCGATGCAAGTACTTGATTGGCTGACAATGATTAATGATTCCGATATTGTTCTCCTACATGTGTGTTATGTATCTAAGTGATTGAGCATGATATACGTATGCGATATTTGTTGTTTAAATGTGACGCTCCGAATCGTTATGTTCTAATTGTTTGGAATTTTGTACTCTGATATTCCTCTTTATTTGCGGGGTAGATTTGGGGTGTTACAGATTACATGAATTGAATCTTTCAGCCATATTTGGACCAATTTGTAGTAATCTTCATTGACGAAATTCTGGTGTATTCTCGTACTCCCGAAGATCATGAAGAGTATTTGCGGATTGTATTATCTACTCTTCGAGAGAAACAGTTGTATGCCAAATTTAGTAAGTGTGAGTTTTGGCTATTCGAAATAAGTTTCCTGGGTCACGTCACCTCGAGAGGAGGCGTGGCAGTGGATCCTTCTAAAGTGGAAGCGGTGGTGAATTGGGACCGGCCAAAGAGTGTGACTGAAGTCAGAAGCTTCTTAGGTTTGGCAGGCTACTACCGGAGATTTATTATGGGGTTTGCTAGGTTAGCCTTACCATTGACAAAGCTTACGTGAAAGGAGGTTGCTTTTGAATGGAATTCCAAGTGTGAGCAGAGTTTCTAGAAACTTAAGAAGAAGTTGACTACTGCACCCGTGTTAGTGATTCCGGATCCAAACCGATCCTATGAAGTGTTCTGCGACGCTTCTAAAAAAGGTTTAGGCGGAGTATTGATGCAAGATGGACAGGTGGTAGCTTATGCGTCTCGGCAGTTGAGATCTCATGAAGAGAATTACCCGACCCACGATCTTGAGCTTGCTGCAATAGTTTTTGCACTCAAGGTGTGGCGACATTATCTATATGGCGTTCACTTTGAGATGTTCAGTGATCATAAAAGCTTGAGATATCTTTTCGACCAGAAGGAGTTGAATATGCGACAAAGAAGATGGATGGAGTACCTTAAAGATTTCGACTTTGAATTGAAATACTATCCAGGAAAGGCTAATAAAGTGGCAGATGCCTTAAGTAGGAAGGAATTTCGAGTTGCGGAGTTGATGATGTTAGAACATGGATTGTTGGAGAAGTTTCGAAATCTCAACCTTCAGTTTGAATGGACGCCCAATGGTGTGTTGATTAGTAACTTGAGCATCCAGAATGAGCTACGAGAAAGAATTCGCATATCACAGGGGTATGATGAGCAATTGCAAGCAAGCGGAGGCATGCCTGATTTTGTGAAGGCACCTGATGGAGTAATCTTGTTCAAGCAACGAATGTGTATACCGAACGATTCTGAGTTGAAGCGTTTGATTCTTGATGAAGCACACAAGAGTAGATTTTCCATTCATCCTGGATTGACCAAAATGTATCAAGACTTGAGGAAGGACTTTTGGTGGCCAGGAATGAAGAAGGAGATTACAGAATATGTAGCACAATGTCCCATTTGTCAACAAGTTAAGATTGAGCATCAGAGACCGGGAGGAATGTTACAACCACTGGAGATACCGATATGGAAATGGGATTCTATCTCCATGGATTTCATTATGGGATTACCTCGTACTCGAGGCGGACATGATTCTATATGGGTAATAGTGGACAGGTTGACTAAGTCTGCTCACTTTTTACCTGTAAAGACAACTCACAAGGTGATTCATCTCGCAAGGCTTTTCATAGCGGAGATTGTACAGTTGCATGGTGTGCCATATAGTATAGTGTTTGATCATGATCCAAAATTCACTTCAAGATTTTGGAAGATGTTTCATAAGGAATTGGGGACTAGACTAGATAAGAGTACGTCTAACCATCCTCAATCCGATGGACAGACGGAGTGGACAATTCAAACAATAGAAGATATGTTGAGAGCTTGCATTCTATAAGAAGGTGGGAGTTGGAAGGATCATTTACCGTTGGTAGAGTTCGCATATAATAACAGTTACCATGCTAGTTTGTGTATGGCTCCTGTCGTCCTCGGTTTTTTCTCGTGAGATACGAACTGACTCTTCTTTTTTTTTGAGTTTTGAAAATCAGAGAGTCGCCACCGACTTTTATTTTATCCAATTAAGGAAAGGTTTATAAAAGAAACAGAAAAAGACCTTTAAGAGATTTTGGGTTCGGGGGTAGGTTATACAAAGGGAAGGTATTAGCACCCCTTTGTATCCATGGTTATCCATGGGCTCTTAATTGCTTAGCTCACTTGTTTGAATCATTTGTCTTGCTTTGAAATGCTTGTATGTGGTTTTAAAATACCTTTGTAAATTAACTTTGTAATGATCCTTGTCCGGATGTATACAAAGTGTTTTATCTTTCGAAAGATGTTTTGAAAAAAAGATCTTTAACTTCGTAATGATCCTTGTTTGGATATATACAAAATGTTGTCTTTTTTTGAAAGTTTTGTTTTGAAAAACAGTGATATGTGAAACATTTTTTGTTTGATTTGAGCAAGCAATTAGGAGATCTACCCTAAATTTATAAGGTCCTTTCCTATTTTCTTTTAGAAAATTTTCTTTGACTGGATACAGAAAGAAATTGTTTGAATTGTATTTGAAACAGTAGAAATAGTTTTGAAAAGAGTAACAGAGGGATTACCCTAAGAGGTGCAAGTGTGATTGTGTTTTATTTTCAGATATTTTTGTCTTTGAAATTAGTGATCTAGCGCTTCAGTTATTATCTTTGACATACACGCAGTTTTATATGTACAGTAATTAAAATGCGGGAATGTAAAATGCGGAAAATAAATCTACGCTATTACATCGATTTTGCGAGAAATGTAAACTACGCTATTTACATGATTTTGACAACCTATACACTTATCTATGAATTTAAATTGCAATAAGATAAAGGGAAGTATTTTTTTTGGATTTTTGATGGTTGATTTTAATTAAAATTAATACATAATTAATTTAATTAAAAAAGCTAAGAATTATAAATAAAATTTAAACATAAAAAATTAAGTCTAAAATATGTCCAAGTTGCTTGTTAATTAATTTTAAAATAAAATTAATTTTTTTTTGGGATTTTTGAAGTTATTTTGGAAATTATTAAGCTAATTAATCAATAATTATACAAATAATTATACAAATAATTTAAACTTACAGAGAAAAATATTCTAAATATGTACAAAATTAGTCTATAATATATAAAATTGATTTAATAAAAAGAAAATATTTTTTCTGATTTTTTGATAGGCTAGAAAATAATTAATAGATAAATATAACAATATTATCTAATTAATTAAACAAAATATTTTAATTATTAAGAAAAATAAAATATTTTTGTGTCAAAAATTAATACAATATTTTATCAACCTAAAAATATTTTTTATATAATTTTTTGATTTTTAAAACTAATTTAAATTTATTTTACAAAGAAAATCAAATAAAATAAAAAATATAAAATAAATGATCAAGTGTGGTTGGCTGGAGAGTCCATGGTATGGACTAGCGTGTCAGGGGCATTAGATGAGCTGGCAAGTTGATCTGATGGTGATTGGAGTGAAGGCGCGTGGTAACAATGAGACCTGCAAAGCACTGAATCAAAAATTTAAAAGAAACTAAAAACGCGCTCGCTCTGGCCAATAGGAGGGAGACACGTCTTGTCTTCATCTTCAGGAAACACTTTTTACACCACTCATTTGCAGAGCGCTATAAAAAGCTCTAACCTATAACACCTGTGCAACACGAATAGGGGTTAGACTCAATATAAATTTGGCGCGAGGTCATGGTTCGATCCGTCTAGTTCATACGAGTTTAATGGTACCACTTAGAACCTGTAATTTTGCCTAAATCATGAATCCCTCTTTTTGAACTCGAAAACCCTAAAATGGTAAGTGCTCATACAAGAGACCAAACTTCAATTAAACTTCCAGAAATGGTCAGAACATCAAATTAAACTCAAATATATGTTCACATCTTGTTAAACATGCATGTATGATTGTATTTTGGTAAGTTTTAGTTTGAGCAAACCGTGAGCTATGGTGCTCGATTCCGAGAGTATCAAAGCTTGAAACTGATTTGGATAGGTTCAGTGATGCTTAGGGGTCGTGTTTGAGTGTTTAGTTTGGATTGAAAATGACTTAAACTGAAAATTCGAAATTCAAATTTCTTTGAAAATTTCAAGTTGAATTTAAGAGTGATACAAGCAAGAGTTTGTTCTGAACTTATGTCCCTCTTCCTATTGAAGTATGCTAAGCATTATATGAGCAACAAGAGTGCTTAAATCTTAAGCTAACAATTATTGATGGCTTTTGATTTTTTTGAATTTTTTAATATATAAAGCTTTGAATTTTTGACCATGGCTTCATTTTTCTTCAGCCTCTTGCTCTAGGCCTGCTGTACCATCTCTTTGTTGCAGAAATTAAGCCACCTTGGTGACTCATGCTAAGGACAAAAGCCTTGGATAATTGTCTTGAACCAGTTCTTTCTTAATTTAATTTTAAATGTAATAAAATTAAATTAAAAAGAAACAAAAATGTCATGGGCCTAATGTTGGTCATGGGAGCCCTTTAGTATCATTAGAAACATGTTTGGATCATGAATGCTTGGCCTCTTTTGGAAGAAAAACATTTTTGATCAATGTTGGTTTCATGCATTTTCCCAAAAAATAGCCAACTTCAACAAGGCATATCTCCCTCAATTTTGATCATATGAAGGAGTTCTTGTATTTTTTAGAAACCTCAAGATGTCCTCTACAAGCTACTTTGGAAACGTTTTTGCATTTGGAGAAGTTGTCTTGATGTTATGGCCTTTGACAAAAAACTACTTTTTGTTGACTTTGAAAATGACCTGTAATGTCCTGGCTCATATTTTCCAAATGGTAAATCCAATGACCATGGGATCAATTGCATTTGAAAGATAATTAAATTTCCTTCAAAACAAGCTTTGGTTGGAATTTTTTAAATGAACGAGGAGAGAGTTATGGCCGGTCAAAGTTCACTTGACTTTTTAGGAGAAAACCCTAATTTTGAAACTTAGGGTTTTGTTGATTTCTGATCTTTTCTTGATGAATTATGATCAACCATTGATCAAATGATGAATCTTTTGACAAAATATAGATGTTTGACAACAAATTTCATTTTTGACTGTCTGTTGACTTTTCGGTCAAACTGGTCGTCTGTTGACTGTTTGAGCTGCTGACTAGGCGTCTGAGCGAATTGAAATTTGAAAATTTGTCTGGTGGTACTTTGAGACATATGGAGGTCCATGAAATCCACTTGAGGTCTCAAAAAACTTGTTCTCCTAAAAAAACAAAAACCCTAGTTAGGGACTGTTTGTGTAGAAGACAGTTAAGCGTACCTGATTTTTATGCAGTGTTGAGTCTCTGCTGATCATGTGATTATCAGAAGACTTCTAGAACAAAAATCTTGGAATTTTTGAAATGCAAAAGATTGACTTGATTGATGATACAAAACACGGAGAATCGTGCTGTCAGCGGGTTTGACTGTCAACTGGCTGTCCGGGCATTAACGTAACAGTTAAAGTGAAAACTCAACAATTAAAGTTAATTTTTCTTTTTGTTTTTGTTGTGTTAGTGGTGAAAATTTATTTACCTGAGTTGTTAGAAAAAACAAAACATAATAAATAAATAAAATATACCGTACACGAACGAAATTACCGATAATAATCTTGAAAAATATTTAATGCACAGAAAAATTAAATATTTAACTAGCAATAAATACACATAATATTATCTTGATAATTAAACGACAGTACGACAGATAGTACAACATTTAATACTGACAGTACAAATATTACATAATATAAAGAACGGTACGACAAATAAAATAAACGGTACATTATTTGAAAGCGAAAGATACGACAAACTTTAAAAATGACGATTAAAAACCCATGCTATAAATAACAACATATAGATGAACGGTAGTGTAAGCAACCTAGGTCCGCATTTTTCAGGACTATGTAGACAGAAAAAGGACATGATTACCCCCAAAACAGTGATGACCATAAGAAAAAACGTATCCATCCACTTTGCCATTTTTGTCGGGGAAGAAGAGAAAATAATTATGAGGTAGAAGTTTGAGAAATGAGTGAAATTTGATGTGATAATTTATGGAAAAAAATGAGGGGTATTTATAAAGTGAAAAGAAGGATAGAGACGTTGGGGAATGAAGTGATACCGTACAAAAAGGAAAATTTGAGTGGTAGTAGGATTTGAAAGAAAGTGTATGGTAGGGTTTGAAAAAGAGATATGTATGGAATAAAGTTAGGATTTGATTTGAAAGAAAGAGATTTGAAAAGAAAGGAAGAGATTTTGAAAATAATAATATGGTACAAAAATTAGTAGGGAAACAAAACCAATAATAAATTAATTGTTACCAGTACAGTCTGAATCCCCGGACTCTGTGCCTGCAAAAAAATTAATTCTGTACCAATTACATCAGTACTATTTATCTGCAAATAAATAGCGTGTGTGAAGTGATAAACAATATTTGGCGTTTGTGTAAGAATAAATTCAACAGCGAACCAAAATACCGTATAAGAAATATTCTAAAAACCGAGTATTCATAAAATTAGGATATTTGTGAAATAAAATCCAAGATTATATGAAACTCCCAATATTTTAGACAGAAGTCTGTTGCCTTCTTGAAAAAGATGCGGGCAAATTTTGGGGTATAACAGCTCCCTATGAGGCTCTATACGGGAGGAAGTGTCGATCACCTCTATGTTGGGCCGAAGTAGGGGAGAAGAGTATTCTTGGACCGGAGATTATACAAGAAACTACCGAGAAAGTTAAGATGATTCAAAATAACCTCAAGAAAGCCCAAGACCGACAAAAGAATTATGCGGACAAACGGAGGAGGCCTTTAGAATTTGAAGTTGGTGATCATGTGTATTTGAAGGTCACTCCAAGATTGAGGTTGGGAGGTATGTGGGACCATATCAGATTATGAGCCGGGTAGGTGAAGTGGCTTATCACTTGGCATTACCGCCTTCACTATCCGGGCTGCATGACGTATTCCACGTATCTCAGCTCCAAAAGTTCGAGCCCGATACTTTCCATCATATTCTTCCAGATTCTGTTGAAGTAGAACCAGACCTTTCCTATGATCCTCAACCTTACCGTATCTTAGAGCGTGCTAGCAAGTCCCTACGGAGTAAGGAGATACCTATCGTGAAGGTGATGTGGGATGAGACGCGTCCTGAGGAAGCTACTTGGGAGCTTGAGTCAGCAATGCGGGAATCCTATCCTCACTTGTTTTGGTAAGTTTCCGAATTCGAGGACGAATTCTATTTAAGGGGGGGAGAATGTAATGAAGGATAGAAAAACACTTAGAAAGGGGGGGTTTGAATAAGTGTAGTCTAAAAACTTGAACGATAAAAACAATATGCACAGTTATTTTTATCCTGGTTCGTTGTTAACTAAACTACTCCAGTCCACCCCCACGGAGTGATTTACCTCACCTGAGGATTTAATCCACTAATCGCAACAGATTACAATGGTTTTCCACTTAGTCCGCGACTAAGTCTTCTAGAGTATCCTGATCACAACCTGATCACTCCAGGAACAAATGCTTAGACACAAGCTAAGACTTTCTTAGAGTATCCTGACCACCACGTGATCACTCTAATTACAACTGCTTAGACACAAGCTAAGACTTCCTAGAGTATCCTGATCAACACTTGATCACTCTAGTTACTTACAAATTAATGTAATCAATTCTAAGAGTATTACAAATGCTTCTGAAAAGCTATAATCACAACAGTGATATTTCTCTTAACGTTTAAGCTTAATCTCACTAATATATTACAACAGCAATGTAGTGAGCTTTGATGAAGATGAAGTTTCTGAGCTTTGAATTGAACAGCGTTTCAGCAAGTTAATATTCACAGAATTTGGTTCAGCGTTGTTAACCTTGCTTCTCATCAGAACTTCATATTTATAGGCGTTTGAGAAGATGACCGTTGGGTGCATTTAATGCTTTGCGTGTTCCGTACAGCATTTCATTTAATGTTTCACGCTTTTGTCAACTACCTCGAGCCTTGTTCACGCTGTGTCTACTGACGTTGCCTTTAATAGCTTCCAACGTTCCTTTTGTCAGTCAGCGTAGCCTGCCACCTGTACTTTCTTCTGATCTGATGTTTGAATAAAATATTTGAGTATCATTAGAGTCAAACAGCTTGGTGCAAAGCATCTTCTTGTCTTCTGACCTTGAAGTGCTTCTGAGCGTGATACCATGAGAACTTCAGTGCTTCTGCTTCTGATCTCAAGTTCTTCTGATGCTTCCATAGACCCATGTTCTGATTCTGCCTTGACCATCTTCTGATGTCTTACTAGACCATGTTCTGATGTTGCATGCTGAACCTTCTGAGACAAAGCTTCTGAGCGCTGATTTGTGCATACTCTTTATATATTTCCTGAAATGGAAATTGCAATGTATTAGAGTACCACATTATCTCACACAAAATTCATATCCTTGTTATCATCAAAACTAAGAATATTGATCAGAACAAATCTTGTTCTAACAATCTCCCCCTTTTTGATGATGACAAAAACATATATAAATGATATGAATTTGCGATCAGAAAGAGCAGACGGCTAAAGACAAATTACACAGCTATAGCATAAGCATGTGAATATGTCTCCCCCTGAGATTAACAATCTCCCCCTGAGATGAATAATCTCCCCCTGAAATAAATACTCGAAGAACTTTAATAATAAAAGACTTCCCTGATTATTTCGGTAGAGACGATCACATAAGCTTCTTGCTTCTGATAATTCATAGCTTCTGACTTCTGCTTCCATTGGACAGCTTCAGAACTTGAATTTCTTTAGATCCCTAGAACACTCACAGCTTCTGATTCCTGCTTCCATTTAGGACAGCTTCAGAACTTGAATTTCTTTGATCTTCAGAACATTCACAGCTTCTGATTCATGCTTCCATTTAGGACAGCTTCAGAACTTGAATTTCTTTGATCTTCAGAACATTCACAGTTTCTGATTTCTGCTTCCATTTAGGACAGCTTCAGAACTTGAGTTTTCTGGATCTTTAGAACCTTCACAACTTCTGATTTCTGCTTCCCTCGGATAGCTTCAGAGCTTTGAATTTCTTCTTACATCACTTCATGCTAGATTGTATCAGAACATTGTTGAATGTACCAGAGCATCATCAGAGCATCTCTACATCCTGAAATGTTACAGAACAAAACTAAACGACAAAAGTCAGCATGAATGAGTTAGAACATAAAATGTGTATCAGAACACAAAATATGTATCAGATCCATATAAGCCATATAGAATATATCAGATCCAATAGACAATGTATCAGAGCAAATAGACAAAGATTTGGATCATATTCTATTATCAGAATTTTTGATCATTCTTCCTTCTTGCTTCTGATTTTGAAGCTTCCTAGCACTCAGCTTGCTTCAAGAATCCAAGAGCTTGATTCATCTTGTTGCTTCTTATGTTGATCTTGAATCTTTGATTCCTGCAACAACACAACTTAAAAACATAGAACTTTGCAAGTTCTGTTAGGAAATGTGGAGCCTTTTTACTCGGTAACTGATAATATTAATCAGATCATTTATCATATATTTTCTCCCCCTTTTTGTCATAACATCAAAAAGCATAAAAGATTCAGATGTAAAGCAAGAGACAAAAGGAAAGAAACATAAATAACTTTTCATTGATTTCATCAAGAAGGATTACAAAAGATGAATGCAGGAAAACAGATGCAACAAGGAAAGAAAACTACAAAGACTTAAAGACTACAACCTTAGCCTAGTCCTAATCTAAAGCAGCATATCATGAATCCCAACTTGTTCTTGCTCTTGCTTGGTCATCAAATCTTGAAACCCTGCATGCCTGAACAACTCCCAGAGAAAGAAGTAAATGAATACAAGGGAGGAACTGAGAACAGTTCACCGGGAGAGAGCGTATTCTCAGATGGGCTTTCCCTTAACATAGAAGTTAAGTCCTTATGGAACCTAACTTCATCCAATATCTCAAGAGAGTCTTCTTCCTTTGGACAGATGTTGACAACAGCATCAAAGAAGAGGTCTGACTTGAGAAGAACTTGGAATGCCATCCCGAGATATATTTCTTATCCTGTAACCGATTAACCCTTCCATCCATTCTATTCAAATAGATCATCCACTTTTGAGACTTAGTTTCTTCAACAGGTTTAAAGTTTTGATGAAGGGAACTGGGCGAAGGATTCATGATGAATGCTAGATCGATGAAGAATGAACTAGGGTTATCACAAAAGATATTCATAGAAAAGTGAGAGAAAGAAAGCGAGAGCACAAAGATTGATTGAAGGATGCAAAGAAATGGAGAAATAAATAGAGGGAATGTGGGGAAGGAAAACGTTCTAGGGAAGGGAAACGTTTGACGGATATAAAAACATAAAGGACAATAAAAGAAAT
Organism: Vicia villosa; assembly: GCF_029867415.1. Taxonomy (NCBI): domain Eukaryota; kingdom Viridiplantae; phylum Streptophyta; class Magnoliopsida; order Fabales; family Fabaceae; genus Vicia; species Vicia villosa. The sequence continues at coordinate 54,892,193 of NC_081185.1, forward strand.
GATGAATGGCATTTAATGTTATTTGACGAGAGGAGAGATAATAATGACAAAAGACGAGATTTGCACAGTCACCTAAGTAGACGTCCCCTCAACTGCACACACGCTTGTCTAGAAATAGTGAACACGTGTTTACCATCTGGATAGCCAGTTACAGCTGTTTTGCTTTTAAAGAGATTCTGAATCAACTTAGACAATGAAACGTTAGTAATAACTGAATCACAATTTCTAATTGATTTCAATCAGAACTTCTTATAAAAAATATCCAATTTCATTTCAGAAGATACTCATACATAAGATCTTCTCATCTTCTCATTCTGGGCATAAATCCATACTGATATTCTTCAGAATGAACTTAAACCTATCTTCAGCAAGGGGTTTTGTAAAGATATCAGCCCATTGATGGTCTGTATCCACAAAGTTTAAAGATATAACACCCTTCTGAACATAGTCCCTTATGAAATGATGTTTAATCTCAATATGTTTAGCTTTTGAATGTAAAATAGGATTCTTAGATAAACATATAGCAGAAGTATTATCACAGAAAATAGGAATGTTACTCTCATATATCTGATAATCTTCCAGCTGACTTCTCATCCAGAGTATTTGTGTGCTACAACCAGCAGCAGCAACATATTCTGCTTCTGTTGTTGAGAGGGCAATAGTAGCTTGCTTCTTGCTGTACCATGAGATCAGATGACTTCCAAGAAATTGACAACTTCCAGAAGTGCTCTTTTCAAATTCAGCCTGCATAGACTCAGCAAACTCATTTCCAAGTGTAGCATTAGATGTTCCAAAGATAATATCATCAACATATATTTGACAAATTAAAATATCCTTTTTAAATGTTTTACAGAAGAGAGTAGTGTCCACTTTTCCTCTAGTGAAACCATTTTCCAGAAGGAAAGAACTCAAACGTTCATACCAAGCTCTGGGAGCTTGTTTCAATCCGTATAATGATTTCTTTAATTTAAAAACATGATTTGGAGACATGGAGTCTTCAAAACCAGGAGGTTGGTGAACATAAACTTCTTCATCTATATAACCATTTAAGAAGGCACTCTTGACATCCATCTGATAAAGAGTGATGTTGTGTTGAGTGGCAAAAGAAATTAATAGACGAATAGATTCTAACCTGGCCACTGGTGCAAAGGTTTCTATATAATCAATCCCTTCTTGCTGACTATAACCTTGAGCAACCAGTCTGGCTTTGTTTCTTACCACTTCACCTTTCTCACTTAGCTTGTTTCTGAAAACCCACTTAGTACCGATGATGTTAAATCCTTTTGGTCTAGGAACCAAGTCCCATACATCATTCCTTGTAAACTGATTTAGTTCTTCTTGCATGGCAATTATCCAGTCTGGATCTTCTAGAGCTTGATCAACAAAAGTTGGCTCGATCAAAGAAACAAGACCTAATTGACATTCTGCATTGTTCTTAAGGAATGCCCTTGTTCTGATGGGATCATCTTTCTTTCCAAGGATCACATCTTCTGAATGAGCTGAAGCAAGTCTAGGTGATCTTCTGATTGTTGGTTCTTCAGAAATCCTAAGATTCTCTAAAGATGTAGCAACTTGATCTTCTGATCCATTGCTTCTGAGACTGCTAGCTTCTGCAGCTTTGCTTCTTGGTTCTACTGCTTCTGATATATCAATATCAAAATCTGCAAAATTCTCAAACTGCTTTGGTTTTTCAAGACCAAGCTTATCATCAAACCTGATATTGATTGATTCTTCTACAATCAATGTTTCAGTATTGTATACTCTGTAGCCTTTAGAGCGTTCAGAATATCCAAGAAGGAAACACTTTTGTGCTTTAGAATCAAACTTACCAAGATGATCTTTAGTATTCAGAATAAAACATACACATCCAAAAGGATGGAAATATGAAATGTTGGGCTTTCTGTTCTTCCACAATTCATAAGGATTCTTATTTAGAATAGGTCTAATAGAGATTCTATTCTGAATATAGCATGCAGTGTTTATTGCTTCTGCACAGAAATGCTTAGCCATATTGGTTTCATTGATCATGGTTCTGGCCATTTCTTGTAGAGTCCTATTCTTTCGCTCTACAACTCCATTTTGCTGAGGAGTTCTGGGGCAAGAGAAATCATGGGCAATACCATTTTCTTTGAAGAACTCCTCAAAGAATCTGTTCTCAAATTCGCCACCATGATCACTTCTGACCTTTATGATTTTACACTCTTTCTCAGATTGAATCTGAGTGCAGAATTCAAAGAACACTGAATGAGACTCATCCTTGTGTTTCAAGAACTTTACCCATGTCCAGCGGCTATAATCATCAACGATGACTAATCCATATTTCTTCCCTCTGATAGATGCTGTTTTGACTGGGCCAAACAGATCAATGTGCAAGAGTTCTAACGGCCTTGAGGTAGAAACAACATTTTTAGACTAGAATGCAGGTCTGGAGAACTTGCCCTTCTGACATGCTTCACAAAGAGCATCTGATTTGTATTTCAGATTTGGGAGTCCTCTGACTAGATTTAGTTTGTTAATCTGAGAAATCTTTCTCAAACTAGCATGACCTAATCTTCTGTGCCAGACCCATTGCTCTTCAGAAACAGACATAAGACAAGTCACCTTCTGCTTCTCAAGATCAGAAAGATCAATCTTATAAATGTTGTTCTTCCTCTTGCCTGTAAATAGGATTGAGCCATCCTTCTGACTAACAGCCATGCAAGACTTTTGATTGAAGATTATATCATAACCATTGTCACTTAATTGACTTATGGACAATAAGTTATGCGCTAATCCTTCTACAAGAAGTACATTAGTTATGGAAGGAGAGTTACCAAGACTTATGGTTCCAGAGCCAATGATTTTGCCCTTCTGATCTCCTCCAAACTTGACTTCTCCACCTGGTTTAAGCACCAGGTCTTGGAATGTAGACCTTCTTCCCGTCATGTGTCGCGAGCACCCAGAGTCCAGGTACCATGACATTTTGCTTTCTGTCCTCTTTGCCGCCAAGGATATCTGCAATAGGAATAATCTTTTCCTTAGGTACCCACATTTTCTTGGGTCCTTTCTTGTTAGTTCTCCTCAAGTTCTGATTGAACTTGGGTTTAGCAAAATATTTAACAGGAGGAACAGTATGATACTTCTTATTCTGAGTTCCATGATATTTCTTAGGTTGTGTCACATGCTTCTTGGTGTGTGTTATGTGAAAACTTTGTGCATGTGATGTGTGCTTAATATCATGGGAGTGGCCAAATTTAAATTGCTTATACAGAGGCTTGTATGATATTTTCATATCATCCACAGATTCAAGCTTGTATGGGATTTCACCCTCATAACCAATGCCAACTCTCTTGTTCCCAGACACAGCATATATCATAGAAGCTAGCTGACTTCTGCCAATACTTCTAGATAAGAACTTCCTGAAACTTAAATCATATTCTTTCAGAATATGATTCAGACTGGGAGTGGATTTTTCTGAATCAGAAGGAGATCCAACATTATTGGATAATTTTAAAACTTTTTCTTTTAATTCAGAATTTTCCAACTCAAGCTTCTTAGTTTCAAATTCAAATTGCTTTTTCAGCTTTTTGTATTTGATACTAAGATGAGCTTTTAATTCAAGAAGCTCTGTTAGACTGGAAAGTAACTCTTCTCTGGATAGTTCAGAAAATACCTCTTCAGAATCTGATTCTGATGTAGATTCTGATCCATCATCTTCTGTCGCCATCAGCGCAAAGTTTGCCTGCTCTCCTTCAGAGTCTGATCCTGATTCTGATTCAGAATCATCCCATGTTGCCATAAGACCTTTCTTCTTATGAAACTTCTTCTTGGGATTCTCCTTCTGAAGTTTTGGACACTCATTCTTGTAATGTCCAGGCTCATTGCACTCATAGCAGACAGCCTTCTTCTTGTCAGATCTTCTGTCACCAGAAGATTCTCCACGTTCAAATCTCTTTGAACTTCTGAAGCCTCTGAACTTCCTTTGCTTGCTCTTCCAGAGTTGGTTTACCCTTCTGGAGATCATGGACAGTTCATCTTCTTCTTCAGATTCTGATTCTTCAGGATCTTCTTCTCTAGCCTGAAAAGCGTTAGTGCATTTTTTAACATTATATTTTAATGCAATAGACTTACCTTTCTTCTGAGGCTCGTTTGCGTCCAGCTCTATTTCATGGCTTCTCAAGGCACTGATAAGCTCTTCCAAAGAAACTTCATTCAGATTCTTCGCAATCTTGAATGCAGTCACCATTGGGCCCCATCTTCTGGGCAAACTTCTGATGATCTTCTTTACATGATCAGCCTTGGTGTAGCCTTTGTCGAGAACTCTTAATCCAGCAGTCAGAGTTTGAAATCTTGAAAACATCTTCTCAATGTCTTCATCATCCTCCATCTTGAAGGCTTCATACTTCTGGATTAGAGCAAGAGCTTTAGTCTCCTTGACTTGAGCATTTCCCTCATGGGTCATTTTCAATGACTCATATATATCATGGGCAGTTTCCCTGTTAGATATCTTCTCATACTCAGCATGAGAGATAGCATTCAGCAAAACAGTCCTACATTTATGATGATTCTTGAAATATTTCTTTTGATCATCAGTCATTTCATTCTCGTAAGCCTTACACCAGTAGCTTTAACAGGATGTTTGTAACCATCCAGTAGAAGATCCCATAGATCAGCATCTAGACCAAGAAAGTAACTTTCTAGTTTATCTTTCCAGTATTCAAAGTTTTCACCATCGAATATTGGTGGTCTAGTATAACCATTGTTACCATTGTATTTCTCAGCAGAGCCAGATGTAGATGCAGCTGAATTTGTTGGAATTTCACCAGCCATCTTTTACTTAAGCGTTTTTCTCTTCCTGAATCTTTTCTAAACACGGTTAAGTGCTTGCACCTTAGAACCGGCGCTCTGATGCCAATTGAAGGATAGAAAAACACTTAGAAAGGGGGGGTTTGAATAAGTGTAGTCTAAAAACTTGAACGATAAAAACAATATGCACAGTTATTTTTATCCTGGTTCGTTGTTAACTAAACTACTCCAGTCCACCCCCACTGAGTGATTTACCTCACCTGAGGATTTAATCCACTAATCGCAACAGATTACAATGGTTTTCCACTTAGTCCGCGACTGTGTCTTCTAGAGTATCCTGATCACAACCTGATCACTCCAGGAATAAATGCTTAGACACAAGATAAGACTTTCTTAGAGTATCCGGACCACCATGTGATCACTCTAATTACAACTGCTTAGACACAAGCTAAGACTTCCTAGAGTATCCTGATCAACACTTGATCACTCTAGTTACTTACAAATTAATGTAATCAATTCTAAGAGTATTACAAATGCTTCTGAAAAGCTATAATCACAACAGTGATATTTCTCTTAACATTTAAGCTTAATCTCACTAATATATTACAACAGCAATGTAGTGAGCTTTGATGAAGATGAAGTTTCTGAGCTTTGAATTGAACAGCGTTTCAGCAAGTTAATATTCACAGAATTTGGTTCAGCGTTGTTAACCTTGCTTCTCATCAGAACTTCATATTTATAGGCGTTTGAGAAGATGACCGTTGGGTGCATTTAATGCTTTGCGTGTTCTGTACAGCATTGCATTTAATGTTTCAGCTTTTGTCAACTACCTCGAGCCTTGTTCACGCTGTGTCTACTGACGTTGCCTTTAATAGCTTCCAACGTTCCTTTTGTCAGTCAGCGTAGCCTGCCACCTGTACTTTCTTCTGATCTGATGTTTGAATAAAATATTTGAGTATCATCAGAGTCAAACAGCTTGGTGCAAAGCATCTTCTTGTCTTCTGACCTTGAAGTGCTTCTGAGCGTGATACCATGAGAACTTCAGTGCTTCTGCTTCTGATCTCAAGTTCTTCTGATGCTTCCATAAACCCATGTTCTGATTCTGCCTTGACCATCTTCTGATGTCTTGCCAGACCATGTTCTGATGTTGCATGCTGAACCTTCTGAGACAAAGCTTCTGAGCGCTGATTTGTGCATACTCTTTATATATTTCCTGAAATGGAAATTGCAATGTATTAGAGTACCACATTATCTCACACAAAATTCATATCCTTGTTATCATCAAAACTAAGAATATTGATCAGAACAAATCTTGTTCTCACATGTAATACCCGGTATTATAATTGTCCAATTACAATTCTAAATTAAATTGATATAAGTAATGGACAAGTATGATACACACTTTTGCTAATAGGTCTATCACATAAATCATGCCAATTAGTAAGGGTGAGGGCAATATTGACATTTCCCACTTAAATGAGATTAAGGACTTGTTTGGTTCTTTGTGACATTCTAACCAATTGAACACAAAACCAGAATTTGTTAGGAAGAAGAGAAAGAAATGTGGAAGAGGGAGGAAGAGAAGAAGAAGCCTCCAAACTTGATCCAAACTCAGCTCCATCCTTGCATGCACTAAATCTATCCAAGCTCTATCTCTATCATCTTCTTCTATTCTGCTCTCAGCTCCATTCTCATCATCTTCTCAATCTCTAAGGTGAGTCCCTAGTTAGTAGCCATGGGGTTTTGCATGTGGGATTCAATTGGGGTTTAGGGATTGTGAATGAACCTATGAATCAATGATGCTAAATCTGTTTGCTTTGCTCTAATATTTGCATGCTGATGTTCTTAATGGTATTTGTATGATGAAATTTCGTTTGGACTGTTATACAAGTGTAGGGGATCAACTATAGGTTGTTTGGGACTGGTTTAGAGCTCCTAAAACGCAGAAAATTGATTCTGCATCAGAGTAATCGGTTACTGGATCCTGGGTAACCGGTTACCCTGTGTAAAATGGCGTGGCTGGACATTTTTGATGTAAGTAATCGGTTACTGGTCCTAGAGTAACCGATTACCCTGGGCACAGGGTGAAAAATTCAGCAATCTTGGGAAATTCGTATCTCCCGTTTCGTGTATCCGTTTGACGCGTACCATATACCGTTAGAAAGCTAACGAGATGTACTATTTAGGAAAATTAGTCTTGGTTTCTAAATGATATTTTTCGATATATCTGACACACCTTTAGTTAAGTGCGACACTAATAATAGGTGAATTATGTATGTTTAGACTGAATTTACTTCGTAATCCTTAACTGCTGTGTTATATCATTATGTGTTATACATGAAATATAAGGACACCATCGTTTTGGTTAAACGATTGGTTTGATTGTATTGTTTGTGACCTTGACACTACGTCATATTTCTGTATGCTTGAATCGAAGTGGCCGGAAGGCTAGATTGGGACGCTGCTCCGACTACGTAGTCTATGAGCCCTCCCGGACCGTGTAGTCCAATGGAATAACCCGTTCATGTGTATTGTTCGATATGGTGTGCATCTGAGCTACCGTTTCAATGTGCTCGTGAGTTTCCGTACGGGGTTCTACTCACTTGGCGTTAACACACTTGCGTGCTCGGTATGGTGGGGTTATGCGGCCATGTAGGCTAATGCATAATGTGGTAACTCACCTCTAGTGAAGTCGCGAAGACTAATACTAGGCTTTCGCCCGATGGGCTCAGGCGTCAAGGTGGCGGTTTGTACTCGGCGTAACTCACTAGAGTGAAGAAGGTTAACGGGACAATGACGCCAATTAGGCTAAGGTCATCTCGCGGCCATTTAGGCTTGTGCGAGCCCGTTTAACCGTCTTGCAGTGTGCTTGTACAAGCCCCTTGACAATAGGCATGAGGTTACTCATCGAGGAAGCATTTATTCCATAATCTAGCCGAGGTTGTTTACGCTTCTGGATTCCCCGTGTGTGGATGCGGGTTTGCATATTTGTTTGCTATGCAATGTGTATTTGTTTGAGGCAAGTAAAATGGTGGACGAGCCACTTTGTTTACTCCGTATTTGTACCGGAAGTGAGAATAACCCCAAATCCATGGTGGATTCTCTCATTATTTGTATGATCCCTATAGATCCGAGCGGACTAATAGGATAGGCGGACTCACTGAGATTTAGTAATCTCATCCCATTCCAATTATTTCTTTTCAGGTGGCTCGAGGCAAGATCGCGGTAAAGGAAAGATGGATTAGATCTTTTGGCGATGCTTGGATGTTCCTTTTAGTTTCTTATCATGCTTACTAGTTCGTGATTTTGGATATGTACTGATATGATGTACTTATATTTTGGCCATGATACATTCGGCTTATGTATTCGTGTACTTCTATTTCCGCTGCAAACATTATGTAATTGTTGTCTTATGAACCATATTTAATACTTTATGCATATTATTCTAGATATATATGTGTGGGGTGTTACATTTTCGGATATATGGATTAATATAGATGGTTTTTACAAAATTCTTGGTTTCTAGATTTTTGAGATTTCTCTAATATTTGGAATATTTATTGAATTTTTGACAAAATAGATATAAAAGCGTGCGTATATTTTTAAATACTTATTCAATAAAATTATTATTGAAAATGAAGTTGTTAATGTATGTATGAATTTGAAAATTATTTTAAAAAATAGACTTATAATTATATAAGACAATATATGAATTGGGCTAACTAATTACAATACAACCAAAAAACTGTTTTGCCTCGGTTGAAAAATGGGACTTATCTTGATTTTATAGACAAGATAACAAAGAGTCATGAAAATTAGTCAATTTTTTCCTTAGTTAAAGTTTCATTGAGATAAAAATTGTACTTGACATAAATTAGAGCCTCGACAACTATATTTTTTATTTTTAAAACCAGAAACCGTGTGCCAGTATACCTCTTAGTTGTTGGTGATATCTAAGATGAAAAATAGGTATTTACCTTAGTTTGAATTTCAAACAGAGGGGAAAAGCATTTTTTGTTAATATAATTTGTTATAAATTTTTACTTGTATTTTTTTAGAACGAAGTTATATACACATTTCAATACAAAATCTATTTACACATCTCTAAACGAACTAGAAAATTTTATTTTACATATACAAAATTATTTTGTTTACACAATTTGTAACATAGTCTAGTATGCTCATATTCAAAATGGTACACTAAGAGAACCTATATACATATTTGATAACAGAACTAGATGACAAAACTGAATACATATCTGTAGAAAAAAACCTATACACATTGGTTACAAATACCAGGAAAAACTAGTGTTGTTTAAGACTATAAAATGACAGGAAGGAACCGATCCAACATGAACAAATGTCATTTATATCTTCTTGTGGTAATGGTGTTGGGTCATTACCCACCTATAATTTGAAAAAAAAATTGGATTACCCTACAAAACCACGACATAAACCTTGTAATATAAAACTTTTACTAGTTAGCAAAAACAACTAATAAAAATAGATTACGTGCACATGGAAAAGTATATATCTTAGACCCCGAATCACTAATGCTTTCAACGACTATATCTCACGTATACTTCATAACATAATATGAACACACATATTTGTTGGGTCACTACTATAAATAATACATTTAATAACAAACTTTTACCTCAACCAATTAAAACAGAGGTCAAATGACCTAGAACTTGCCATTTTAGTGTCTTTTTATAAACTATAAATTTTATCCCTCAGGTTTTTCTAAAACAGACATAAAAAGTAGTTCAGAGATTGCGCATTGATTTCTAACTCTTGCCATTTCATGCTTTAATTAGAACCAAAATTGCGCATCTATTTTTTAAATTATCTTTTCAGTCGGTTGTATTGAAAATTGACACAAATTGCTGATTAATATTTTAGTTAATTAAATTGGAAGCGACATTTATGTCAACTTTTTTCCCTCAGTTTTTTCTACCAACCTAGATATGAACTCTAAACATTACTTTATTCCAACATCATAATTTTAAGTCTCGTTCAGTTTTCATTATTTCTCAAAATATTTTTGCACCCTAGTGAATGAAAAAAACAACATTCTTCATCATCAAAACATTATAAATCGAAACACCATTCAAAATAAAAGGATGATCGCACAACCCTGCAAAATAACTATGTTATGGTTGAAGTTGAATCCAAGTACTTCTACAGTTCCAAAGATAATAATCTTCTACTAGCATCTAAAGCGTACTTTTAGGTTATTGAGTAGATTTTGCATATTTTAGATAACTTTTAGGTTATTGTCCATTTATTATGTTTCTGATGTGACTGTTTACCATTTTATTTTGACATCCACTTTGTAGATGTAATATGTTATGAAACCATGTATTGTACATGTTTTGGATGTCATATAAGCACTATGATTTTACTTAGTACCATATATGATGTTTTGAAAAGTATTATTCTAAATGCATGTTATTCGAGCATTGAAATCTTTTAAAAGTTACTTTATGTTATTTTTTTAATAAAAGAAATTTTATTAACTCCAAAAAACAAGTACAAATAGGGCGATCAAACGGTTCGAGCCAACCACCAATTAATAAAAAAGAAGACCTATGGCATCATGAGCTTGCTAATGTGTTTTCTTAGATGAGGCATCATCCATATTCTATAAACTATACTATCAATAATTCTAGTACCAACTAACTGCCTATTTGAGCTTTTACCGAAACTGCACTCATTACGAAACTTCAACACCCCATAAATTGTTTCAGCAAAAGCATACTTTAGAATAGAATCTCCCCACCCTTTACCCTTGCTCTGGTCAATCATCCAAGCCAATTCCTCAAACCAACTACCAAGTTTGTGATTAACACGCACGCATTCTAGAACATAATCCCACATCTTTTTCAAACTTGGGCAATTAAATAACAATCGCTTAATTGCTTCAGTTTTCCTGCAACACACACAAATATTGTTTTCAACAAGCCCAAACCTATGGAGTCTCTCTTTTGTTGCATGCCTATTATGGCAAACTAACGATGTCATGAATAGTGCACGAGACCTAGCCGCATTACCATACATGATTTTCTTCTTTGTGACGATTTGATATTTCTCTTTAACCTCAATATACATCACACCTATTTTGGATTTCTCCTTGTGCATAATTTTCCCCCAATTCTGGTTGAGTTTAATACCGTCCTTCAAGTTTAGAATTGCCTTGAGGATCCAAGAGCATGACATCGTCACAGGCACCTCCATAATATTCATCCCTAGAGTGTAGTAAGTAAGAATGCGTCTAACCCATAGAAACTTCATGATACTAGCCTTATTCTAGTATGCTATGGATATGACAGTCATACCACCTTGCTTCCCCGGTGAACAAACAGGCTTCTAAGAAATATGGGTTTTCCTCGAGATCTTATCAGTTCCAGACTAAACAAAGGAACGACAGATGGTTTCAACATCCTTTATAATTTTCTTTGGAAGGGGCATACAATATAACCAGTATTTTGCAATGGCAAATAAAACACTTTTAATCAACTGCATCCTACCCGCAAAATTCAGCGGAGTTTGTAAAAATGAATTGTGTTTTTAGATATAAAAATAAGATCTATTAAAGTAAAACTTAAATTTTCATACTAAAATACGGAGAGACTTAAATCTAATAAAATTTGAAAAAAAATTGAAAATTAAAGTGACATTTGTGTAGATAATATGATATGAATAAAATAATATAAAAAGAATCAAAATTTTTTTTTTCCAGTATTCTAAGGAGTTTATTTATACGGACACTTTTTTAGCTAAGATTGTATAAAGACATTTTGTTAAATTTTATGATATAGAATTAAAATATGTAATGATAAAACCTTTTTGAAACTTTATTAATAATAAAATAATAATAATTAATATTATTTGTGTAGACATTTAAAAAAATGAATTAACATTTTAATATATTAAAATAAGAGCTATTAATGTTAGAATTAAATATTTCCTACAAAAATAAGAATTAAAATTTAATGGAAAAGTCTTTTCAAAAGGGGATAATATACAACAAAATTAATTATACAATAATTAAAAATTCTTATTCATCAATATTTTAAAGAGATATTTCTATTGGGACTCTTTTTAAAGTAAGATTTTATATTGATGGTTTACTCACTTTTATTATAAAAAAATTATATAAGCTAATGGAAATACCTTTTGAAAAGTTACAATATTTTATATAAAGAAGGAAGGGAGTATATATATATATATATATATATACATATAGATGGATAGATAGATAAAGATATATACACTAGTTGATCTGACCGAAAAATAAAGGGTGAAATTCTACAAAATGACTTTTCGTTTCGACCGCCTCTCTCTTTTCTGTATTTTTATAATTGCTATGGTTTTGCTTTCAGCAGGTAATGAAATAATGTTAGCTTTTAATTTTTAGACTTCTTAACCATTTGGATTAATGAACTCTAATTTGATTGTAGCATCTGTGAAGTCTCAAGATCGTGAGCCAAATAAATGCATACGTAGAAGATGCACAGATTTAGGAGACAATCCAATTTGTAATAAAACTTGCATTGATATGGGTTTCAAATCTGGTGGCAGATGTGTTTATAATACTCCATGGAATGCGAGATGCTGTTGTTTCGAAAACTAAGAAAGAGTTATTGTAATTTATAACCATCAAAATAATAAATAAATAACTCTCCCTTTTCTATTATACATTGCTTGAAGAAAAATGCTGTTATGAAATAAAAAATTATTTACTTTTATTTTTATTATATTTTCAATTATTTATCATTCATTTTTTATAATTTGTTCATTTACAGTTTCCTGTACTATTTATAAAAATAATCTTGTAGAATTATTTATAGTATTTTTTTCCACACAATAATTGTTATTCTTTTAGATATTTTTTAAAAAGAGTCAAATAATATTTTAAATAAAAAATGATAGGAATACTATTTAGGTTTTTGAAAGAATTTATATTAGTCAAGTGATGAATTGACGATGGATATTTAGTTTTTAAATATCCATATATATTTGAGATGTAAGATGGAATTTGATAAACAAAAATATATTCTTTTGTTTAATTAGAATTTCACCCGCCTTTTCTTCATTCGTGCTTCATACCATGTATTTTCAAATGAATATAAATTAAGGCATCCTAATGGCTCTAGAGTTTGTGGTAGCTCTTTTGAGAAATATTTCTATTTTTCTTGAAATGTTGTGGCACCCATCCAATTAAATCCGACATCCTCCATTATGTATAAATTTTATCAAAATATCGTTATAGTTATTCGAATTTTTTAAAAAACTTGGTGGTTTTTCGGATATATGGATTAATATAGATGGTTTTTACAAAATTCTTGGTTTCTGGATTTTTGAGATTTCTCTAATATTTGGAATATTTATTGAATTTTTGACAAAATAGATATAAAAGCGTGCGTATATTTTTAAATACTTATTCAATAAAATTATTATTGAAAATGAAGTTGTTAATGTATGTATGAATTTGAAAAATAATTTAAAAAATAGACTTATAATTATATAAGACAATATATGAATTGGGCTAACTAATTACAATACAACCAAAAAACTGTTTTGCCTCGGTTGAAAAATGGGACTTATCTTGATTTTATAGACAAGATAACAAAGAGTCATGAAAATTAGTCAATTTTTTCCTTAGTTAAAGTTTCATTGAGATAAAAATTGTACTTGACATAAATTAGAGCCTCGACAACTATATTTTTTATTTTTAAAACCAGAAACCGTGTGCCAGTATACCTCTTAGTTGTTGGTGATATCTAAGATGAAAAATAGGTATTTACCTTAGTTTGAATTTCAAACAGAGGGGAAAAGCATTTTTTGTTAATATAATTTGTTATAAATTTTTACTTGTATTTTTTTAGAACGAAGTTATATACACATTTCAATACAAAATCTATTTACACATCTCTAAACGAACTAGAAAATTTTATTTTACATATACAAAATTATTTTGTTTACACAATTTGTAACATAGTCTAGTATGCTCATATTCAAAATGGTACACTAAGAGAACCTATATACATATTTGATAACAGAACAAGATGACAAAACTGAATACATATCTGTAGAAAAAAACCTATACACATTGGTTACAAATACCAGGAAAAACTAGTGTTGTTTAAGACTATAAAATGACAGGAAGGAACCGATCCAACATGAACAAATGTCATTTATATCTTCTTGTGGTAATGGTGTTGGGTCATTACCCACCTATAATTTGAAAAAAAAATTGGATTACCCTACAAAACCACGACATAAACCTTGTAATATAAAACTTTTACTAGTTAGCAAAAACAACTAATAAAAATAGATTACGTGCACATGGAAAAGTATATATCTTAGACCCCGAATCACTAATGCTTTCAACGACTATATCTCACGTATACTTCATAACATAATATGAACACACATATTTGTTGGGTCACTACTATAAATAATACATTTAATAACAAACTTTTACCTCAACCAATTAAAAACAGAGGTCAAATGACCTAGAACTTGCCATTTTAGTGTCTTTTTATAAACTATAAATTTTATCCCTAAGGTTTTTCTAAAACAGACATAAAAAGTAGTTCAGAGATTGCGCTTTGATTTCTAACTCTTGCCATTTCATGCTTTAACTAGAACCAAAATTGCGCATCTATTTTTAAAATTATCTTTTCAATCGGTTGTATTGAAAATTGACACAAATTGCTGATTAATATTTTAGTTAATTAAATTGGAAGCGACATTTATGTCAACTTTTTTCCCTCAGTTTTTTCTACCAACCTAGATATGAACTCTAAACATTACTTTATTCCAACATCATAATTTTAAGTCTCGTTCAGTTTTCATTATTTCACAAAATATTTTTGCACCCTAGTGAATGAAAAAAACAACATTCTTCATCATCAAAACATTATAAATCGAAACACCATTCAAAATAAAAGGATGATCGCACAACCTTGCAAAATAACTATGTTATGGTTGAAGTTGAATCCAAGTACTTCTACAGTTCCAAAGATAATAATCTTCTACTAGCATCTAAAGCGTACTTTAAGGTTATTGAGGAGATTTTGCATATTTTAGATAACTTTTAGGTTATTGTCCATTTATTATGTTTCTGATGTGACTGTTTACCATTTTATTTTGACATCCACTTTGTAGATGTAATATGTTATGAAACCATGTATTGTACATGTTTTGGATGTCATATAAGCACTATGATTTTACTTAGTACCATATATGATGTTTTGAAAAGTATTATTCTAAATGCATGTTATTCGAGCATTGAAATCTTTTAAAAGTTACTTTATGTTATTTTTTTAATAAAAGAAATTTTATTAACTCCAAAAAACAAGTACAAATAGGGCGATCAAACGGTTCGAGCCAACCACCAATTAATAAAAAAGAAGACCTATGGCATCATGAGCTTGCTAATGTGTTTTCTTAGATGAGGCCTCATCCATATTCTATAAACTATACTATCAATAATTCTAGTACCAACTAGCTGCCTATTTGAGCTTTTACCGAAACTGCACTCATTACGAAACTTCAACACCCCATAAATTGTTTCAGCAAAAGCATACTTTAGAATAGAATCTCCCCACCCTTTACCCTTGCTCTGGTCAATCATCCAAGCCAATTCCTCAAACCAACTACCAAGTTTGTGATTAACACGCACGCATTCTAGAACATAATCCCACATCTTTTTCAAACTTGGGCAATTAAATAACAATCGCTTAATTGCTTCAGTTTTCCTGCAACAGACACAAATATTGTTTTCAACAAGCCCAAACCTATGGAGTCTCTCTTTTGTTGCATGCCTATTATGGCAAACTAACGATGTCATGAATAGTGCACGAGACCTAGCCGCATTACCATACATGATTTTCTTCTTTGTGATGATTTGATATTTCTCTTTAACCTCAACATACATCACACCTATTTTGGATTTCTCCTTGTGCATAATTTTCCCCCAATTCTGGTTGAGTTTAATACCGTCCTTCAAATTTAGAATTGCCTTGAGGATCCAAGAGCATGACATCGTCACAGGCACCTCCATAATATTCATCCCTAGAGTGTAGTAAGAAAGAATGCGTCTAACCCATAGAAACTTCATGATACAAGCCTTATTCTAGTATGCTAAGGATATGACATTCATACCACCTTGCTTCCCCGGTGAACAAACAGGCTTCTAAGAAATATGGGTTTTCCTGGAGATCTTATCAGTTCCAGACTAAACAAAGGAACGACATATGGTTTCAACATCCTTTATAATTTTCTTTGGAAGGGGCATACAATATAACCAGTATTTTGCAATGGCAAATAAAACACTTTTAATCAACTGCATCCTACCCGCAAAATTCAGCGGAGTTTGTAAAAATGAATTGTGTTTTTAGATATAAAAATAAGATCTATTACAGTAAAACTTAAATTTTCATACTAAAATACGGAGAGACTTAAATCTAATAAAATTTGAAAAAAAATTGAAAATTAAAGTGACATTTGTGTAGATAATATGATATGAATAAAATAATATAAAAAGAATCAAAAAAATTTTTTCCAGTATTCTAAGGAGTTTATTTATATGGACACTTTTTTAGCTAAGATTGTATAAAGACATTTTGTTAAATTTTATGATATAGAATTAAAATATGTAATGATAAAACCTTTTTGAAACTTTATTAATAATAAAATAATAATAATAAATATTATTTGTGTAGACATTTAAAAAAATGAATTAACATTTTAATATATTAAAATAAGAGCTATTAATGTTAGAATTAAATATTTCCTACAAAAATAAGAATTAAAATTTAATGGAAAAGTCTTTTCAAAAGGGGATAATATACAACAAAATTAATTATACAATAATTAAAAATTCTTATTCATCAATATTTTAAAGAGATATTTCTATTGGGACTCTTTTTAAAGTAAGATTTTATATTGATGGTTTGCTCATTTTTATTATAAAAAAATTATATAAGCTAATGGAAAGACCTTTTGAAAAGTTACAATATTTTATATAAAGAAGGAAGGGAGTATATATATATATATATATATATATATATATATACATACATATAGATGGATAGATAGATAAAGATATATACACTAGTTGATCTGACCGAAAAATAAAGGGTGAAATTCTACAAAATGACTTTTCGTTTCGACCGCCTCTCTCTTTTCTGTATTTTTATAATTGTTATGGTTTTGCTTTCAGCAGGTAATGAAATAATGTTAGCTTTTAATTTTTAGACTTCTTAACCATTTGGATTAATGAACTCTAATTTGATTGTAGCATCTGTGAAGTCTCAAGATCGCGAGCCAAATAAATGCATACGTAGAAGATGCACAGATTTAGGAGACAATCCAATTTGTAATAAAACTTGCATTGATATGGGTTTCAAATCTGGTGGCAGATGTGTTTATAATACTCCATGGAATGCGAGATGCTGTTGTTTCAAAAACTAAGAAAGAGTTATTGTAATTTATAATCATCAAAATAATAAATAAATAACTCTCCCTTTTCTATTATACATTGCTTGAAGAAAAATGCTGTTATGAAATAAAAAATTATTTACTTTTATTTTTATTATATTTTCAATTATTTATCATTCATTTTTTATAATTTTGTTCATTTACAGTTTCCTGTACTATTTATAAAAATAATCTTGTAGAATTATTTATAGTATTTTTTTTCCACACAATAATTGTTATTCTTTTAGATATTTTTTAAAAAGAGTCAAATAATATTTTAAATAAAAAATGATAGGAATACTATTTAGGTTTTTGAAAGAATTTATATTGGTCAAGTGATGAATTGACGATGGATATTTAGTTTTTAAATATCCATATATATTTGAGATGTAAGATGGAATTTGATAAACAAAAATATATTCTTTTGTTTAATTAGAATTTCACCCGCTTCTTCTTCATTCGTGCTTCATACCATGTATTTTCAAATGAATATAAATTAAGGCATCCTAATGGCTCTAGAGTTTGTGGTAGCTCTTTTGAGAAATATTTCTATTTTTCTTGAAATGTTGTGGCACCCATCCAATTAAATCCGACATCCTCCATTATGTATAAATTTTATCAAAATATCGTTATAGTTATTCGAATTTTTTAAAAAACTTGGTGGTTTTTCGGATATATGGATTAATATAGATGGTTTTTACAAAATTCTTGGTTTCTGGATTTTTGAGATTTCTCTAATATTTGGAATATTTATTGAATTTTTGACAAAATAGATATAAAAGCGTGCGTATATTTTTAAATACTTATTCAATAAAATTATTATTGAAAATGAAGTTGTTAATGTATGTATGAATTTGAAAAATATTTTAAAAAATAGACTTATAATTATATAAGACAATATATGAATTGGGCTAACTAATTACAATACAACCAAAAAACTGTTTTGCCTCGGTTGAAAAATGGGACTTATCTTGATTTTATAGACAAGATAACAAAGAGTCATGAAAATTAGTCAATTTTTTCCTTAGTTAAAGTTTCATTGAGATAAAAATTGTACTTGACATAAATTAGAGCCTCGACAACTATATTTTTTATTTTTAAAACCAGAAACCGTGTGCCAGTATACCTCTTAGTTGTTGGTGATATCTAAGATGAAAAATAGGTATTTACCTTAGTTTGAATTTCAAACAGAGGGGAAAAGCATTTTTTGTTAATATAATTTGTTATAAATTTTTACTTGTATTTTTTTAGAACGAAGTTATATACACATTTCAATACAAAATCTATTTACACATCTCTAAACGAACTAGAAAATTTTATTTTACATATACAAAATTATTTTGTTTACACAATTTGTAACATAGTCTAGTATGCTCATATTCAAAATGGTACACTAAGAGAACCTATATACATATTTGATAACAGAACAAGATGACAAAACTGAATACATATCTGTAGAAAAAAACCTATACACATTGGTTACAAATACCAGGAAAAACTAGTGTTGTTTAAGACTATAAAATGACAGGAAGGAACCGATCCAACATGAACAAATGTCATTTATATCTTCTTGTGGTAATGGTGTTGGGTCATTACCCACCTATAATTTGAAAAAAAAATTGGATTACCCTACAAAACCACGACATAAACCTTGTAATATAAAACTTTTACTAGTTAGCAAAAACAACTAATAAAAATAGATTACGTGCACATGGAAAAGTAAATATCTTAGACCCCGAATCACTAATGCTTTCAACGACTATATCTCACGTATACTTCATAACATAATATGAACACACATATTTGTTGGGTCACTACTATAAATAATACATTTAATAACAAACTTTTACCTCAACCAATTAAAAACCGTGGTCAAATGACCTAGAACTTGCCATTTTAGTGTCTTTTTATAAACTATAAATTTTATCCCTCGGGTTTTTCTAAAACAGACATAAAAAGTAGTTCAGAAATTGCGCTTTGGTTTCTAAATCTTGCCATTTCATGCTTTAATTAGAACCAAAATTGCGCATCTATTTTTTAAATTATCTTTTCAGTCGGTTGTATTGAAAATTGACACAAATTGCTAATTAATATTTTAGTTAATTAAATTGGAAGCGACATTTATGTCAACTTTTTTCCCTCAGTTTTTTCTACCAATCTAGATATGAACTCTAAACATTACTTTATTCCAACATCATAATTTTAAGTCTCGTTCAGTTTTCATTATTTCTTAAAATATTTTTGCACCCTAGTGAATGAAAAAAACAACATTCTTCATCATCAAAACATTATAAATCGAAACACCATTCAAAATAAAAGGATGATCGCACAACCTTGCAAAATAACTATGTTATGGTTGAAGTTGAATCCATGTACTTCTACAGTTCCAAAGATAATAATCTTCTACTAGCATCTAAAGCGTACTTTTAGGTTATTGAGGAGATTTTGCATATTTTAGATAACTTTTAGGTTATTGTCCATTTATTATGTTTCTGATGTGACTGTTTACCATTTTATTTTGACATCCACTTTGTAGATGTAATATGTTATGAAACCATGTATTGTACATGTTTTGGATGTCATATAAGCACTATGATTTTACTTAGTACCATATATGATGTTTTGAAAAGTATTATTCTAAATGCATGTTATTCGAGCATTGAAATCTTTTAAAAGTTACTTTATGTTATTTTTTTAATAAAAGAAATTTTATTAACTCCAAAAAACAAGTACAAATAGGGCGATCAAACGGTTCGAGCCAACCACCAATTAATAAAAAAGAAGACTTATGGCATCATGAGCTTGCTAATGTGTTTTCTTAGATGAGGCCTCATCCATATTCTATAAACTATACTATCAATAATTCTAGTACCAACTAACTGCCTATTTGAGCTTTTACCGAAACTGCACTCATTACGAAACTTCAACACCCCATAAATTGTTTCAGCAAAAGCATACTTTAGAATAGAATCTCCCCACCCTTTACCCTTGCTCTGGTCAATCATCCAAGCCAATTCCTCAAACCAACTACCAAGTTTGTGATTAACACGCACGCATTCTAGAACATAATCCCACATCTTTTTCAAACTTGGGCAATTAAATAACAATCGCTTAATTGCTTCAATTTTCCTGCAACACACACAAATATTGTTTTCAACAAGCCCAAACCTATGGAGTCTCTCTTTTGTTGCATGCCTATTATGGCAAACTAACGATGTCATGAATAGTGCACGAGACCTAGCCGCATTACCATACATGATTTTCTTCTTTGTGACGATTTGATATTTCTCTTTAACCTCAACATACATCACACCTATTTTGGATTTCTCCTTGTGCATAATTTTCCCCCAATTCTGGTTGAGTTTAATACCGCCCTTCAAATTTAGAATTGCCTTGAGGATCCAAGAGCATGACATCGTCACAGGCACCTCCATAATATTCATCCCTAGAGTGTAGTAAGAAAGAATGCGTCTAACCCATAGAAACTTCATGATACAAGCCTTATTCTAGTATGCTAAGGATATGACATTCATACCACCTTGCTTCCCCGGTGAACAAACAGGCTTCTAAGAAATATGGGTTTTCCTGGAGATCTTATCAGTTCCAGACTAAACAAAGGAACGACATATGGTTTCAACATCCTTTATAATTTTCTTTGGAAGGGGTGTCGCACGCTCGCGAAATATGAACAGAGTCGCCACCAATATATTTATCCCAAAGCGGGAAAGGAATATCAGAAAACCTGGAATAAGAAATGGATAAGAAAAGAGGTCTTTCGACCAGAGATAGGGTACGGGAGTCGGTTACGCGAGGGGAAGGTACTAGCACCCCTCACGCCCATCGTACTCGATGGTATCCACCTATGTTTGTTCTATTCTAAGGGTGTATAAATCTAAAGCTTAATTACTAAGGGAATGCATGCAAATGAAAGAAAAGAAACACGGGGAAAATAAGGTTTATAAATAGTTGTGCTCGCTTAGGCCCCGCGACCCAATGCCTACGTATCCTTTTCAGGAATCAGAGCGCCGTAGTTCGGCTCTTTAGTTTTTGTTTGTTTTTGTGTTTTTTAGTTGAACAGTTACATTCGCACTCCGCTGCTCGACCTCTGGAGTCTTAAGCTGGGAATGGAGCGGAAATAACGTGTCCGATTAGGAGAAAGGATGCCCTGAAGGCAAGAGAAAGAATGCCTCGGAGGCAAGAAAGAGAAGAGAGAAAGTTGGTTTGTGTTTTTTTATGTAACTTCATGATGAACAAAACCCAATACAAGGCTTCGCACCACTTCATTACTTTGTTTAGGTCTGAGCCTTTATTAAGTGTTTTAGATGTTTTTGGTTGGGTATTTTTTAAGGGAATTTAATCTGCGAGTTGAATCACATAGAATGTATGATGTCAAAGAAACAGATTAGGGAATGAATCCCACTCATTTCTCTACATGGATAGAGAAACAGATTAGGGAATGAATCCCACTCATTTCTCTAATAATCGAGAAACAGATTAGGGAATGAATCCCACTCGTTTCTCTAGGTAGTGATCGAGAAACAGATTAGGGAATGGATCCCACTCATTTCTCTCTCACTAAGTGTTCGAGAAACAGATTAGGGAATAAATCCCACTCGTTTCTCTCCCACTTTTAATGTGATTCGCCTCTTCCTTTGTTAAGTGTTTTAAAGTTGAAAAGGAAAATAAACAAAACTAGCCTAAGATGAAAACTAGCCTAATATGATGGGAACCTTTAATTCCTAATGTTGTCATGGTTTCTACCTAATGGTTAGGAGCAAAAAGCGGCATGAAGATATAAGCATAAGCGGAGATCGAAATTACAAGTAAGAATACAAGTAAACAAATGATAGCAAATTAGTGTAAAATGGCTAACATAAACACTTGAAAATATGGTACAAGACATGAAAGTGAACAATGCAAAATAGTACAAAAATCGAATTTAAAATACTATTATTTTTATGGTTTTTTTTATGAGAGGAATTGAGTTCTAATCAGGTAAAAGACTAAAGCAAATAGCCTAAAACTAATATTTTTTATGCATATTTTTTATGTCTAAAATTGTATTAAAGTCTAAAAAAATAGTAGGAGAAAAATTAGCAATTAATCACATAAAAGAAATGGCAAAAAAACTAACTAAAGGTCTAAATCTAACATGAACAGGGGGTGTGAACTTGAAATGATGGTGCAGTAAGCAACACAGGCGCAGAGCCCAATAAGATCAAGGCCCAGGAACGTTTTTTTGTTATCAGATTTTGTAAAGTGGCAAAAATGGCGTTAGGGCCAATGGGGGTGACGAATAGCAAATCAGGCCCAGAGTTTTGTGTGTTTGATCCATGTGTTTCTACCATAATTTATCAATTTATCAATTATATCCTATGTTAAATCAGACTTTATCAACAATTAATCATATCATATTTGTTAAACATTATTCTAAGTTTAAATAAGCAATAAACATTGAAAAGGGAAATTAGGTCAAAATGTGGTATCAGACTTATCTGAAGAAGAAGCTTTCCTCCTCACGAGCAGCAACACTGTGCAGCGGCGGAGACCTCGTCTTCTCCGATCGACGACAATCCGTTCACCACCGCAGCCCAAACACACACCGTCTTTTCTCGTCGGATCTTGATCTTCGGTTTCTCTCTTTTATCTCCCATCGAAACGGCGGCGACGTCGTACTCCGACGGAACTCAACGGCACGCCATCATCTCCTCTCTGAACCGATCAACTCACACCTCTCTCCGCCTCAAACTCATCTCGAATATGCTTCTTCTCTTTTTCTTGATTTTTTTCTGAGTTGTTGTGTTGTTGATCGATCTTGAGTTGATGATTGCAGAATTTGAAGGTTGATGATGAATCTTGAAGAGGTTCTGAAGTGTGGTGGTTCTGTGATGAAGATGAAGTGGTTTATGTTGCGTTGATGTTGGTGTGAGGATTGGATGAAGGTGAGTTGAAGATGAATCGAGGAAGAAACCGTTTATTACTCTTTTCTGTTTTCTTTCACTCCATTCTTCTTTGAATTTTCAGGTTGTCCTCGATGAAGATAGAGGAAGATTGAAGGTTAGGTGAAGAAGAATCGAGGTTCGAGGTATGAAGAGTGAGAGATTTGGTGAATGTTGCAGAGGTGGTGAAGAAGGATGAGGGGCTGAGAGATGCAGCAAGGTTGAAGATGATGAAAAAATGGAGATTGAAGGGTGAAGGTGGAAAATGAATCGAGAGAGCAAAGTGATGGAGCAAGTTTTGACTTTATAGAAGTTGAAGGTTAGTTCACAAACTCTGATCTATTCTGAATCTGTTAGGTTGCTGAAAATCGGTTAGGGAGTTAGTTAGATGGTTGTTAACTGGTAGTTATAGGTTGTTTCTGTTATGAATGAATGGTTGAGTCAGTTAAGGGTTGTAACTGAATTCTGTTAGTGGTTGTAACTGACTTGGAAGGTTGGTTATAGCTCTGCTTTTTTTGAATTGGTTAGGAGAAGTTGTAAACTGGATGTTTCCAAAAATCTGTTAGCTGTTGGTAGTTTGGTTTAGAAATAATGATGAGGGGTCTTGAATGATGCTGTTAGATAAGTTTATAGGATGGTAACTGAATTTCTGTTAGTTACAAGATGTGTTAATAGTGTAGAAACGGTTAGACTGGTAAAGTAGTGAAAGGCTGCAAAGTTTTTTTTTTATGTTTAGCAATGTTCATGATTTTGGTACATGTTAGGAATAATGACACTTTTCTTCTGAATTTTCTCTCTACAGGTTTGGGTAGTATTGCGGCGGGAAAACAACCATAGAATCAAGGAGTTGATGTGCTGAATACTTGGAAGCTTTCCATTTACGGAGCATGGCTTGGAGTAGATATTAAGAACACTTATATTTAGCATAAGCTTTCTGTATAACTTTCCATGTAGTATAATGCATATATGGGATGTATTTGATGTAAGGATATTGATTTGTAATGGCACTGTAGTCTCATCCTTGAACTTGTAATTACAATCTGAACTTCTTTTTTCAATATGCTATTGAATGAGGAAAACCTTGTTAGAATGATAACCAAAGATATGGAATCAACATGGCCTTAGTCAGAAGTCGACCTTCATGGTTGACAAAGTGTTTTCAAAGGTCTTCTCTCTTCAACATGTATAAATAACCATAAGAATCTGAATCTCCCAAGACTTGTCATAGGTTAAACTCTTTGTCCAAGTGAACTCACTAAGCATTATACCATAACATATAATGCACAAAATAATTATATCCAAACTTCGTAGGATAAATTCTCTTGATTATTAGACAAATATGGAAATAAACCATGATAAAACTAATGCCTTTAATCCACTCCCCTTGACTTAATGGACCAATATTATTCTAAATGAATGAATGCATGATTTGTTAGATGAATTTAATGGAGGTATGCAAATGAATGAGAAATATAAGCCAGATAGACATAAAATTAGGTGGGCGAATTTTGGGGTGCAACAGCTGCCCCTATTTAATCGTCTTAAACCTGAATGTGAGATTGGCGCTAGCCTTTCGATCATTCGAGGTAGAAGAAGATTAAATACCAAGTGAACCTGAAAATTTGCCTTATGAGAGGTAGGATCCACTGAAGAAGGATTGTATCAACTCTGGGTCGAACAAATTAACTCTGGGTTGAAAATGAACCCAAATCAACTCTAGGTTGAAAAAGAAAAGTAGGTCAACTCTGGGTCGAAGAATAAAGGGGAAATATCAACTTTGGGTTGGACAGGAGGTAAACATCAATTCTAGGTTGAGAACGGAAAGTGAAATCAATATCGGTGGGACAAGATATGGGCATCAACTCTGGGTTGAGGAGGAAAGCAAGGAAATCAACTCTGGGTTGAACAAGGGATTGGATAATGATTATGGGTTGAAAGAGGAAAGATGAACAATTAGAAATACCCGTCAACTCTGGGTTGAATGGGAAATAAGAAGAGATACTCGTCAACTCTGGGTTGAATGGAAAGAGAAATAATCAATTCTGGGTTGGACAAAGGATAACCGTCAACTCTGGGTTGAGTGGGAAAGGACAAAAGATCAACTCTGGGTCGAATAGAAGATAATCGTCAACTCTAGGTTGAGTGGGAAAAGGAAAACGATAACCGTCAACTCTGGGTTGAGTGGGAAAAGGATAAAGGATAACCGTCAACTCTGGGTTGAGTGGGAAGAGACAAGGATCAACTCTGGGTTGAATAAAAGATAACCGTCAACTCTGGGTTGAGTGGGGATGATAATCAATTCTGGATTGAACAAAGGATAACCGTCAACTCTGGGTTGAGTGGGAAAAGGAAAACGATAACCGTCAACTCTGGGTTGAGTGGGAAAAGGATAAAGGATAACCGTCAACTCTGGGTTGAGTGGGAAATAAGAAAGGATAACCGTCAACTCTGGGTTGAGAACAAGAGATAGACATCAACTCTGGGTTGAGTGGGAAGAGACAAGGATCAACTCTGGGTTGAATAAAAGATAACCGTCAACTCTGGGTTGAGTGGGGATGATAATCAATTCTGGATTGAACAAAGGATAACCGTCAACTCTGGGTTGAGTGGGAAAGAAAGACAAGGATCAACTCTGGGTTGAATAAAAGATAACCGTCAACTCTGGGTTGAGTGGGAAAGGATGATTAATTCTGGATTGAAAAAAGGGATAACCGTCAACTCTGGGTTGAGAGGGAAAGGCAAAGGATAACCGTCAACTCTGGGTTGAGTGGGAAAAGGAAAGAATCAACTCTGGGTTGAATAAAAGATGACCGTCAACTCTGGGTTGAGTGGGAAGATATAATTAACTCGGGGTTAAAAGATGAAAGGAAAATCAGCTCTGGGTTGAACACAAAACATCAACTCTGGGTTGAAGAAAGATGAACATGATTGACTTTAGGAGATGACACCATAATGGTAACTCTGAGTGATCCAGTGGAATATCAATTGAATGCTTTATAGGGACCTCATCTGATGAGTAACTTGGCTTATGCTTCATATGCAATGTTTGATTTATTTGTGCACTTCTGGGGATGCGATGCAATGAATTCTATATGCAGTGTACTGATTGATCTGTCAGGGTTTCTGCTTTGTATGGAATAGATTGGATGGAGTTCAGAAACTCTGCTTGATTTAAGATAGGGTGGATGCCCCTGTTTTATTGATGGTTGGATCATGTGGGAGAAATGATAATGAGAATGCAATGATATGCATGATGTATGTATGATTATGAATGGAATGATTGTTTCCAAGATATTAGGAGTGATGGAGGGTGCCTTTGTGGAAAGTTCGTTGCTTAAAGGATAGGATCAGTGAACGTGAGGTGCTTGGCTTGACTCCTCGACACCTATCTTGATATCTGACACTTGATTGAAGATGAAGAGATGAATTGTTACTAGCTTGCCCCAGCTTGTATGGTCTCTTGAGATAAGACTTTGATAATGCTTGAATCATGGAGATCGCAATGGTCTGCCCCAGTGTTAATCAAGGAATGAATGCCCCAGATCGAAAGGAACTGTTCCACTTGATGGATTCTTTAGATATTTGCTCAGCGGATGACCAACCTTTGCCTTTGTAAGATCACTCGATGGAATTTCAATGTTGAACTTTCCTTGGTATCAAGTACTTACTTTCAGGTTAGAGACAATTCTGTTTTGAAAGAGATAATGAGAATGCAATGCACATGTTAATCTCAAAAGGAAAGTTTTTATTTGTCAAAATGTTGTACTGATACTAACACAAATGACACAGCAACATTAGGAGTCAGTCGGACATGATTTTACAGTTGGTATGCTTTCGGAACGAACCCTGCTTCAATTAGGACTTTTGAGGGTTGTAACGTGGCCGGGTTCACGGTTTAAGAAACAAAGGATAAAGGCTCAAGTTCTACTTAACCCACCCCTCTTCGTGATGTTCTCCAGTCCTACGTTCAGTTAGCTTGACACGAGTGTTCACCTTTCAGGAAGGATTGTAATGGATGAGGATCCTTTGCAACTTTGATGGAGGTGGCAGCCACCCTTTGATACTTTCGTTGATGACAACTTGTCCCTTGGAGGAATTTTCTTTTGCTTTGCTTTTTGCTTTCCCTAATTTTTTGCCTGGACAAAAAGTTTCTTTTGATTTTGGTTTTCGTTGTCCAGCGGGATATGCCCTAATTTTTGCCTAAGTCATTTGCTTCAAAGCTTTATTATTTTTTTTGACTTAGCGGGCTATTGCTTCTTTCTTCTTTTTTTCTTTTGATCATGATTCATAACTTTCTTTTTTTTATTCTTTTTGTCTCGTTCGGGAACAAGTTGTATGACTTTGATGATTGACTTGATGAAAAGGTTGTGACTGCCTTCTTCTCAGTGAATGAGAGACATCCATTGTGGATTATGCTCTTCTTCTTTGTTGTGAGAAATAGAATATGATTGATCCTCTGATGGAATACCTGAAAGTTGAGCGCTCGGTCGCACTAACTGAATACTACCCTGCCCCTGGTAAAGATTGAGGGTTTTGCATTTTTTGAAAAGAAACTACTACTCCATAGGCTCAAAGGGGTTTACGAAGGTTTCACTCCCTTATAACTCCGGTGTTTAGGAATTGAAACAATGCCTGTACATCCTCAGCAGGATCTTGTTCCAAAAGCATACAGTTAGTAGTTCATGTGTTTTTGATTTTCATCATTCTCCTTTTTTAGTTGCTTAAGACAAATGAGTTGAATATCAATGAACATAATGACAAAGATGAAATGATTTGAGAAAAACATGTATATTGCATTATTTTTATTTATTCAAACAGAATGAGTTTCTTACAATGAGAAGTACTTGATAACAACAAAAGTAATACAGTTGAAGATACTTGAGAAATCTATACAATGGCAAGTTTGGCCTTATTTTGATGCAAATGAAATGTTCTTTGACAAACATAAAGTCTTCTAGGCTCCTTTGGTGGAAGGTTCCCTCATGAGGAGGCATGGGATTCTCTGATAGTAGCTTGATCTTGTTTGTAATTCCCCATGATTCTTCTTCTGTGAGCTTTTGTCAGATATCGGTGCGGAGGAATCGTCTTGACTGATCTGATGGAGAGGAAGAAGGTAGGATTCTTGGTATCCAGGGATGCACATGCATGTATGCAAAAATGTTAATGAAGATGCAAATGTATCATAAATCAGGATCAAGGATCAAGGCCTCTTGGATAATAACTTCTCATGGTCAAAGATATGGTCGAATCCTCCAGATTCAGAGGTTCGACGTTGCTTTCTGGATAAATAGCTTGTGCATAAGTCAAAGATGGTCGAACCCTCCAGATTCAGAGGTTCGACGTTGATTCTGATAGATAACCGCATAAGTCACATAAAGTCAAACCTCCAGATTCAGAGGTTCGACGTTGATTATGATAGATAGTCTGAATGGCTTAGGGTAGGATGGAGGCATGTTTTCCTGCAAAACAAAATTTCCCAACCCCTCTCACAGGTGTGATCTAGTATAAGGTAGGTCAGAAAGCCAACAGAGGATTGAAAGTAGGCGCAATCATACGATATTGCCTCGTTCAACCAAGCTCTGCCCGTGGATACATGATCGGATCAATCAGACATACGTCTTCTGTCCGTCATGGCCACTCTATTCCTAGTTCCTAAGGTATCACTCATGGCCTGGGTATTGGGCCTTTTACCTCATAGAACATCCCACCCAACCTGCAAACAGAGAAAATATGTGGTCCCCACGGGGACCCATAAT
Organism: Vicia villosa; assembly: GCF_029867415.1. NCBI lineage: Eukaryota > Viridiplantae > Streptophyta > Magnoliopsida > Fabales > Fabaceae > Vicia > Vicia villosa. Next base: position 54,921,168 of record NC_081185.1, read on the forward strand.
ATAGTCCAGATGCATGCGGAAAGTAAATATGATATGCAAACAGGAATAAACATGATATACAAACATATATACACAGGATGTAAGCATATAAACAAACAAAGAAAAACACCCAAAGAAAATAAACAAACAAAGGCTAGGATCGACTCGCTAAGAATGGACCAGCAGAGGTCTATCACATCCCCAGCAGAGTCGCCAGCTGTCGCACGCTCGCGAAATATGAACAGAGTCGCCACCAATATATTTATCCCAAAGCGGGAAAGGAATATCAGAAAACCTGGAATAAGAAATGGATAAGAAAAGAGGTCTTTCGACCAGAGATAGGGTACGGGAGTCGGTTACGCGAGGGGAAGGTACTAGCACCCCTCACGCCCATCGTACTCGATGGTATCCACCTATGTTTGTTCTATTCTAAGGGTGTATAAATCTAAAGCTTAATTACTAAGGGAATGCATGCAAATGAAAGAAAAGAAACACGGGGAAAATAAGGTTTATAAATAGTTGTGCTCGCTTAGGCCCCGCGACCCAATGCCTACGTATCCTTTTCAGGAATCAGAGCGCCGTAGTTCGGCTCTTTAGTTTTTGTTTGTTTTTGTGTTTTTTAGTTGAACAGTTACATTCGCACTCCGCTGCTCGACCTCTGGAGTCTTAAGCTGGGAATGGAGCGGAAATAACGTGTCCGATTAGGAGAAAGGATGCCCTGAAGGCAAGAGAAAGAATGCCTCGGAGGCAAGAAAGAGAAGAGAGAAAGTTGGTTTGTGTTTTTTTATGTAACTTCATGATGAACAAAACCCAATACAAGGCTTCGCACCACTTCATTACTTTGTTTAGGTCTGAGCCTTTATTAAGTGTTTTAGATGTTTTTGGTTGGGTATTTTTTAAGGGAATTTAATCTGCGAGTTGAATCACATAGAATGTATGATGTCAAAGAAACAGATTAGGGAATGAATCCCACTCATTTCTCTACATGGATAGAGAAACAGATTAGGGAATGAATCCCACTCATTTCTCTAATAATCGAGAAACAGATTAGGGAATGAATCCCACTCGTTTCTCTAGGTAGTGATCGAGAAACAGATTAGGGAATGGATCCCACTCATTTCTCTCTCACTAAGTGTTCGAGAAACAGATTAGGGAATAAATCCCACTCGTTTCTCTCCCACTTTTAATGTGATTCGCCTCTTCCTTTGTTAAGTGTTTTAAAGTTGAAAAGGAAAATAAACAAAACTAGCCTAAGATGAAAACTAGCCTAATATGATGGGAACCTTTAATTCCTAATGTTGTCATGGTTTCTACCTAATGGTTAGGAGCAAAAAGCGGCATGAAGATATAAGCATAAGCGGAGATCGAAATTACAAGTAAGAATACAAGTAAACAAATGATAGCAAATTAGTGTAAAATGGCTAACATAAACACTTGAAAATATGGTACAAGACATGAAAGTGAACAATGCAAAATAGTACAAAAATCGAATTTAAAATACTATTATTTTTATGGTTTTTTTTATGAGAGGAATTGAGTTCTAATCAGGTAAAAGACTAAAGCAAATAGCCTAAAACTAATATTTTTTATGCATATTTTTTATGTCTAAAATTGTATTAAAGTCTAAAAAAATAGTAGGAGAAAAATTAGCAATTAATCACATAAAAGAAATGGCAAAAAAACTAACTAAAGGTCTAAATCTAACATGAACAGGGGGTGTGAACTTGAAATGATGGTGCAGTAAGCAACACAGGCGCAGAGCCCAATAAGATCAAGGCCCAGGAACGTTTTTTTGTTATCAGATTTTGTAAAGTGGCAAAAATGGCGTTAGGGCCAATGGGGGTGACGAATAGCAAATCAGGCCCAGAGTTTTGTGTGTTTGATCCATGTGTTTCTACCATAATTTATCAATTTATCAATTATATCCTATGTTAAATCAGACTTTATCAACAATTAATCATATCATATTTGTTAAACATTATTCTAAGTTTAAATAAGCAATAAACATTGAAAAGGGAAATTAGGTCAAAATGTGGTATCAGACTTATCTGAAGAAGAAGCTTTCCTCCTCACGAGCAGCAACACTGTGCAGCGGCGGAGACCTCGTCTTCTCCGATCGACGACAATCCGTTCACCACCGCAGCCCAAACACACACCGTCTTTTCTCGTCGGATCTTGATCTTCGGTTTCTCTCTTTTATCTCCCATCGAAACGGCGGCGACGTCGTACTCCGACGGAACTCAACGGCACGCCATCATCTCCTCTCTGAACCGATCAACTCACACCTCTCTCCGCCTCAAACTCATCTCGAATATGCTTCTTCTCTTTTTCTTGATTTTTTTCTGAGTTGTTGTGTTGTTGATCGATCTTGAGTTGATGATTGCAGAATTTGAAGGTTGATGATGAATCTTGAAGAGGTTATGAAGTGTGGTGGTTCTGTGATGAAGATGAAGTGGTTTATGTTGCGTTGATGTTGGTGTGAGGATTGGATGAAGGTGAGTTGAAGATGAATCGAGGAAGAAACCGTTTATTACTCTTTTCTGTTTTCTTTCACTCCATTCTTCTTTGAATTTTCAGGTTGTCCTCGATGAAGATAGAGGAAGATTGAAGGTTAGGTGAAGAAGAATCGAGGTTCGAGGTATGAAGAGTGAGAGATTTGGTGAATGTTGCAGAGGTGGTGAAGAAGGATGAGGGGCTGAGAGATGCAGCAAGGTTGAAGATGATGAAAAAATGGAGATTGAAGGGTGAAGGTGGAAAATGAATCGAGAGAGCAAAGTGATGGAGCAAGTTTTGACTTTATAGAAGTTGAAGGTTAGTTCACAAACTCTGATCTATTCTGAATCTGTTAGGTTGCTGAAAATCGGTTAGGGAGTTAGTTAGATGGTTGTTAACTGGTAGTTATAGGTTGTTTCTGTTATGAATGAATGGTTGAGTCAGTTAAGGGTTGTAACTGAATTCTGTTAGTGGTTGTAACTGACTTGGAAGGTTGGTTATAGCTCTGCTTTTTTTGAATTGGTTAGGAGAAGTTGTAAACTGGATGTTTCCAAAAATCTGTTAGCTGTTGGTAGTTTGGTTTAGAAATAATGATGAGGGGTCTTGAATGATGCTGTTAGATAAGTTTATAGGATGGTAACTGAATTTCTGTTAGTTACAAGATGTGTTAATAGTGTAGAAACGGTTAGACTGGTAAAGTAGTGAAAGGCTGCAAAGTTTTTTTTTTATGTTTAGCAATGTTCATGATTTTGGTACATGTTAGGAATAATGACACTTTTCTTCTGAATTTTCTCTCTACAGGTTTGGGTAGTATTGCGGCGGGAAAACAACCATAGAATCAAGGAGTTGATGTGCTGAATACTTGGAAGCTTTCCATTTACGGAGCATGGCTTGGAGTAGATATTAAGAACACTTATATTTAGCATAAGCTTTCTGTATAACTTTCCATGTAGTATAATGCATATATGGGATGTATTTGATGTAAGGATATTGATTTGTAATGGCACTGTAGTCTCATCCTTGAACTTGTAATTACAATCTGAACTTCTTTTTTCAATATGCTATTGAATGAGGAAAACCTTGTTAGAATGATAACCAAAGATATGGAATCAACATGGCCTTAGTCAGAAGTCGACCTTCATGGTTGACAAAGTGTTTTCAAAGGTCTTCTCTCTTCAACATGTATAAATAACCATAAGAATCTGAATCTCCCAAGACTTGTCATAGGTTAAACTCTTTGTCCAAGTGAACTCACTAAGCATTATACCATAACATATAATGCACAAAATAATTATATCCAAACTTCGTAGGATAAATTCTCTTGATTATTAGACAAATATGGAAATAAACCATGATAAAACTAATGCCTTTAATCCACTCCCCTTGACTTAATGGACCAATATTATTCTAAATGAATGAATGCATGATTTGTTAGATGAATTTAATGGAGGTATGCAAATGAATGAGAAATATAAGCCAGATAGACATAAAATTAGGTGGGCGAATTTTGGGGTGCAACAAGGGGCATACAATATAACCAGTATTTTGCAATGGCAAATAAAACACTTTTAATCAACTGCATCCTACCCGCAAAATTCAGCGGAGTTTGTAAAAATGAATTGTGTTTTTAGATATAAAAATAAGATCTATTACAGTAAAACTTAAATTTTCATACTAAAATACGGAGAGACTTAAATCTAATAAAATTTGAAAAAAAATTGAAAATTAAAGTGACATTTGTGTAGATAATATGATATGAATAAAATAATATAAAAAGAATCAAAAAATTTTTTTCCAGTATTCTAAGGAGTTTATTTATATGGACACTTTTTTAGCTAAGATTGTATAAAGACATTTTGTTAAATTTTATGATATAGAATTAAAATATGTAATGATAAAACCTTTTTGAAACTTTATTAATAATAAAATAATAATAATAAATATTATTTGTGTAGACATTTAAAAAAATGAATTAACATTTTAATATATTAAAATAAGAGCTATTAATGTTAGAATTAAATATTTCCTACAAAAATAAGAATTAAAATTTAATGGAAAAGTCTTTTCAAAAGGGGATAATATACAACAAAATTAATTATACAATAATTAAAAATTCTTATTCATCAATATTTTAAAGAGATATTTCTATTGGGACTCTTTTTAAAGTAAGATTTTATATTGATGGTTTGCTCATTTTTATTATAAAAAAATTATATAAGCTAATGGAAAGACCTTTTGAAAAGTTACAATATTTTATATAAAGAAGGAAGGGAGTATATATATATATATATACATACATATAGATGGATAGATAGATAAAGATATATACACTAGTTGATCTGACCGAAAAATAAAGGGTGAAATTCTACAAAATGACTTTTCGTTTCGACCGCCTCTCTCTTTTCTGTATTTTTATAATTGCTATGGTTTTGCTTTCAGCAGGTAATGAAATAATGTTAGCTTTTAATTTTTAGACTTCTTAACCATTTGGATTAATGAACTCTAATTTGATTGTAGCATCTGTGAAGTCTCAAGATCGCGAGCCAAATAAATGCATACGTAGAAGATGCACAGATTTAGGAGACAATCCAATTTGTAATAAAACTTGCATTGATATGGGTTTCAAATCTGGTGGCAGATGTGTTTATAATACTCCATGGAATGCGAGATGCTGTTGTTTCGAAAACTAAGAAAGAGTTATTGTAATTTATAACCATCAAAATAATAAATAAATAACTCTCCCTTTTCTATTATACATTGCTTGAAGAAAAATGCTGTTATGAAATAAAAAATTATTTACTTTTATTTTTATTATATTTTCAATTATTTATCATTCATTTTTTATAATTTTGTTCATTTACAGTCTCCTGTACTATTTATAAAAATAATCTTGTAGAATTATTTATAGTATTTTTTTTCCACACAATAATTGTTATTCTTTTAGATATTTTTTAAAAAGAGTCAAATAATATTTTAAATAAAAAATGATAGGAATACTATTTAGGTTTTTGAAAGAATTTATATTGGTCAAGTGATGAATTGACGATGGATATTTAGTTTTTAAATATCCATATATATTTGAGATGTAAGATGGAATTTGATAAACAAAAATATATTCTTTTGTTTAATTAGAATTTCACCCGCTTCTTCTTCATTCGTGCTTCATACCATGTATTTTCAAATGAATATAAATTAAGGCATCCTAATGGCTCTAGAGTTTGTGGTAGCTCTTTTGAGAAATATTTCTATTTTTCTTGAAATGTTGTGGCACCCATCCAATTAAATCCGACATCCTCCATTATGTATAAATTTTATCAAAATATCGTTATAGTTATTCGAATTTTTTAAAAAACTTGGTGGTTTTTCGGATATATGGATTAATATAGATGGTTTTTACAAAATTCTTGGTTTCTGGATTTTTGAGATTTCTCTAATATTTGGAATATTTATTGAATTTTTGACAAAATAGATATAAAAGCGTGCGTATATTTTTAAATACTTATTCAATAAAATTATTATTGAAAATGAAGTTGTTAATGTATGTATGAATTTGAAAAATATTTTAAAAAATAGACTTATAATTATATAAGACAATATATGAATTGGGCTAACTAATTACAATACAACCAAAAAACTGTTTTGCCTCGGTTGAAAAATGGGACTTATCTTGATTTTATAGACAAGATAACAAAGAGTCATGAAAATTAGTCAATTTTTTCCTTAGTTAAAGTTTCATTGAGATAAAAATTGTACTTGACATAAATTAGAGCCTCGACAACTATATTTTTTATTTTTAAAACCAGAAACCGTGTGCCAGTATACCTCTTAGTTGTTGGTGATATCTAAGATGAAAAATAGGTATTTACCTTAGTTTGAATTTCAAACAGAGGGGAAAAGCATTTTTTGTTAATATAATTTGTTATAAATTTTTACTTGTATTTTTTTAGAACGAAGTTATATACACATTTCAATACAAAATCTATTTACACATCTCTAAACGAACTAGAAAATTTTATTTTACATATACAAAATTATTTTGTTTACACAATTTGTAACATAGTCTAGTATGCTCATATTCAAAATGGTACACTAAGAGAACCTATATACATATTTGATAACAGAACAAGATGACAAAACTGAATACATATCTGTAGAAAAAAACCTATACACATTGGTTACAAATACCAGGAAAAACTAGTGTTGTTTAAGACTATAAAATGACAGGAAGGAACCGATCCAACATGAACAAATGTCATTTATATCTTCTTGTGGTAATGGTGTTGGGTCATTACCCACCTATAATTTGAAAAAAAAATTGGATTACCCTACAAAACCACGACATAAACCTTGTAATATAAAACTTTTACTAGTTAGCAAAAACAACTAATAAAAATAGATTACGTGCACATGGAAAAGTAAATATCTTAGACCCCGAATCACTAATGCTTTCAACGACTATATCTCACGTATACTTCATAACATAATATGAACACACATATTTGTTGGGTCACTACTATAAATAATACATTTAATAACAAACTTTTACCTCAACCAATTAAAAACCGTGGTCAAATGACCTAGAACTTGCCATTTTAGTGTCTTTTTATAAACTATAAATTTTATCCCTCGGGTTTTTCTAAAACAGACATAAAAAGTAGTTCAGAAATTGCGCTTTGGTTTCTAAATCTTGCCATTTCATGCTTTAATTAGAACCAAAATTGCGCATCTATTTTTTAAATTATCTTTTCAGTCGGTTGTATTGAAAATTGACACAAATTGCTGATTAATATTTTAGTTAATTAAATTGGAAGCGACATTTATGTCAACTTTTTTCCCTCAGTTTTTTCTACCAATCTAGATATGAACTCTAAACATTACTTTATTCCAACATCATAATTTTAAGTCTCGTTCAGTTTTCATTATTTCTTAAAATATTTTTGCACCCTAGTGAATGAAAAAAACAACATTCTTCATCATCAAAACATTATAAATCGAAACACCATTCAAAATAAAAGGATGATCGCACAACCTTGCAAAATAACTATGTTATGGTTGAAGTTGAATCCATGTACTTCTACAGTTCCAAAGATAATAATCTTCTACTAGCATCTAAAGCGTACTTTTAGGTTATTGAGGAGATTTTGCATATTTTAGATAACTTTTAGGTTATTGTCCATTTATTATGTTTCTGATGTGACTGTTTACCATTTTATTTTGACATCCACTTTGTAGATGTAATATGTTATGAAACCATGTATTGTACATGTTTTGGATGTCATATAAGCACTATGATTTTACTTAGTACCATATATGATGTTTTGAAAAGTATTATTCTAAATGCATGTTATTCGAGCATTGAAATCTTTTAAAAGTTACTTTATGTTATTTTTTTAATAAAAGAAATTTTATTAACTCCAAAAAACAAGTACAAATAGGGCGATCAAACGGTTCGAGCCAACCACCAATTAATAAAAAAGAAGACCTATGGCATCATGAGCTTGCTAATGTGTTTTCTTAGATGAGGCCTCATCCATATTCTATAAACTATACTATCAATAATTCTAGTACCAACTAACTGCCTATTTGAGCTTTTACCGAAACTGCACTCATTACGAAACTTCAACACCCCATAAATTGTTTCAGCAAAAGCATACTTTAGAATAGAATCTCCCCACCCTTTACCCTTGCTCTGGTCAATCATCCAAGCCAATTCCTCAAACCAACTACCAAGTTTGTGATTAACACGCACGCATTCTAGAACATAATCCCACATCTTTTTCAAACTTGGGCAATTAAATAACAATCGCTTAATTGCTTCAATTTTCCTGCAACACACACAAATATTGTTTTCAACAAGCCCAAACCTATGGAGTCTCTCTTTTGTTGCATGCCTATTATGGCAAACTAACGATGTCATGAATAGTGCACGAGACCTAGCCGCATTACCATACATGATTTTCTTCTTTGTGACGATTTGATATTTCTCTTTAACCTCAACATACATCACACCTATTTTGGATTTCTCCTTGTGCATAATTTTCCCCCAATTCTGGTTGAGTTTAATACCGTCCTTCAAATTTAGAATTGCCTTGAGGATCCAAGAGCATGACATCGTCACAGGCACCTCCATAATATTCATCCCTAGAGTGTAGTAAGAAAGAATGCGTCTAACCCATAGAAACTTCATGATACAAGCCTTATTCTAGTATGCTAAGGATATGACATTCATACCACCTTGCTTCCCCGGTGAACAAACAGGCTTCTAAGAAATATGGGTTTTCCTGGAGATCTTATCAGTTCCAGACTAAACAAAGGAACGACATATGGTTTCAACATCCTTTATAATTTTCTTTGGAAGGGGCATACAATATAACCAGTATTTTGCAATGGCAAATAAAACACTTTTAATCAACTGCATCCTACCCGCAAAATTCAGCGGAGTTTGTAAAAATGAATTGTGTTTTTAGATATAAAAATAAGATCTATTACAGTAAAACTTAAATTTTCATACTAAAATACGGAGAGACTTAAATCTAATAAAATTTGAAAAAAAATTGAAAATTAAAGTGACATTTGTGTAGATAATATGATATGAATAAAATAATATAAAAAGAATCAAAAAAATTTTTTCCAGTATTCTAAGGAGTTTATTTATATGGACACTTTTTTAGCTAAGATTGTATAAAGACATTTTGTTAAATTTTATGATATAGAATTAAAATATGTAATGATAAAACCTTTTTGAAACTTTATTAATAATAAAATAATAATTATAAATATTATTTGTGTAGACATTTAAAAAAATGAATTAACATTTTAATATATTAAAATAAGAGCTATTAATGTTAGAATTAAATATTTCCTACAAAAATAAGAATTAAAATTTAATGGAAAAGTCTTTTCAAAAGGGGATAATATACAACAAAATTAATTATACAATAATTAAAAATTCTTATTCATCAATATTTTAAAGAGATATTTCTATTGGGACTCTTTTTAAAGTAAGATTTTATATTGATGGTTTGCTCATTTTTATTATAAAAAAATTATATAAGCTAATGGAAAGACCTTTTGAAAAGTTACAATATTTTATATAAAGAAGGAAGGGAGTATATATATATATATACATACATATAGATGGATAGATAGATAAAGATATATACACTAGTTGATCTGACCGAAAAATAAAGGGTGAAATTCTACAAAATGACTTTTCGTTTCGACCGCCTCTCTCTTTTCTGTATTTTTATAATTGCTATGGTTTTGCTTTCAGCAGGTAATGAAATAATGTTAGCTTTTAATTTTTAGACTTCTTAACCATTTGGATTAATGAACTCTAATTTGATTGTAGCATCTGTGAAGTCTCAAGATCGCGAGCCAAATAAATGCATACGTAGAAGATGCACAGATTTAGGAGACAATCCAATTTGTAATAAAACTTGCATTGATATGGGTTTCAAATCTGGTGGCAGATGTGTTTATAATACTCCATGGAATGCGAGATGCTGTTGTTTCGAAAACTAAGAAAGAGTTATTGTAATTTATAACCATCAAAATAATAAATAAATAACTCTCCCTTTTCTATTATACATTGCTTGAAGAAAAATGCTGTTATGAAATAAAAAATTATTTACTTTTATTTTTATTATATTTTCAATTATTTATCATTCATTTTTTATAATTTTGTTCATTTACAGTCTCCTGTACTATTTATAAAAATAATCTTGTAGAATTATTTATAGTATTTTTTTTCCACACAATAATTGTTATTCTTTTAGATATTTTTTAAAAAGAGTCAAATAATATTTTAAATAAAAAATGATAGGAATACTATTTAGGTTTTTGAAAGAATTTATATTGGTCAAGTGATGAATTGACGATGGATATTTAGTTTTTAAATATCCATATATATTTGAGATGTAAGATGGAATTTGATAAACAAAAATATATTCTTTTGTTTAATTAGAATTTCACCCGCTTCTTCTTCATTCGTGCTTCATACCATGTATTTTCAAATGAATATAAATTAAGGCATCCTAATGGCTCTAGAGTTTGTGGTAGCTCTTTTGAGAAATATTTCTATTTTTCTTGAAATGTTGTGGCACCCATCCAATTAAATCCGACATCCTCCATTATGTATAAATTTTATCAAAATATCGTTATAGTTATTCGAATTTTTTAAAAAACTTGGTGGTTTTTCGGATATATGGATTAATATAGATGGTTTTTACAAAATTCTTGGTTTCTGGATTTTTGAGATTTCTCTAATATTTGGAATATTTATTGAATTTTTGACAAAATAGATATAAAAGCGTGCGTATATTTTTAAATACTTATTCAATAAAATTATTATTGAAAATGAAGTTGTTAATGTATGTATGAATTTGAAAAATATTTTAAAAAATAGACTTATAATTATATAAGACAATATATGAATTGGGCTAACTAATTACAATACAACCAAAAAACTGTTTTGCCTCGGTTGAAAAATGGGACTTATCTTGATTTTATAGACAAGATAACAAAGAGTCATGAAAATTAGTCAATTTTTTCCTTAGTTAAAGTTTCATTGAGATAAAAATTGTACTTGACATAAATTAGAGCCTCGACAACTATATTTTTTATTTTTAAAACCAGAAACCGTGTGCCAGTATACCTCTTAGTTGTTGGTGATATCTAAGATGAAAAATAGGTATTTACCTTAGTTTGAATTTCAAACAGAGGGGAAAAGCATTTTTTGTTAATATAATTTGTTATAAATTTTTACTTGTATTTTTTTAGAACGAAGTTATATACACATTTCAATACAAAATCTATTTACACATCTCTAAACGAACTAGAAAATTTTATTTTACATATACAAAATTATTTTGTTTACACAATTTGTAACATAGTCTAGTATGCTCATATTCAAAATGGTACACTAAGAGAACCTATATACATATTTGATAACAGAACTAGATGACAAAACTGAATACATATCTGTAGAAAAAAACCTATACACATTGGTTACAAATACCAGGAAAAACTAGTGTTGTTTAAGACTATAAAATGACAGGAAGGAACCGATCCAACATGAACAAATGTCATTTATATCTTCTTGTGGTAATGGTGTTGGGTCATTACCCACCTATAATTTGAAAAAAAAATTGGATTACCCTACAAAACCACGACATAAACCTTGTAATATAAAACTTTTACTAGTTAGCAAAAACAACTAATAAAAATAGATTACGTGCACATGGAAAAGTAAATATCTTAGACCCCGAATCACTAATGCTTTCAACGACTATATCTCACGTATACTTCATAACATAATATGAACACACATATTTGTTGGGTCACTACTATAAATAATACATTTAATAACAAACTTTTACCTCAACCAATTAAAAACCGTGGTCAAATGACCTAGAACTTGCCATTTTAGTGTCTTTTTATAAACTATAAATTTTATCCCTCGGTTTTTCTAAAACAGACATAAAAAGTAGTTCAGAAATTGCGCTTTGGTTTCTAAATCTTGCCATTTCATGCTTTAATTAGAACCAAAATTGCGCATCTATTTTTTAAATTATCTTTTCAGTCGGTTGTATTGAAAATTGACACAAATTGCTGATTAATATTTTAGTTAATTAAATTGGAAGCGACATTTATGTCAACTTTTTTCCCTCAGTTTTTTCTACCAATCTAGATATGAACTCTAAACATTACTTTATTCCAACATCATAATTTTAAGTCTCGTTCAGTTTTCATTATTTCTTAAAATATTTTTGCACCCTAGTGAATGAAAAAAACAACATTCTTCATCATCAAAACATTATAAATCGAAACACCATTCAAAATAAAAGGATGATCGCACAACCTGCAAAATAACTATGTTATGGTTGAAGTTGAATCCAAGTACTTCTACAGTTCCAAAGATAATAATCTTCTACTAGCATCTAAAGCGTACTTTTAGGTTATTGAGGAGATTTTGCATATTTTAGATAACTTTTAGGTTATTGTCCATTTATTATGTTTCTGATGTGACTGTTTACCATTTTATTTTGACATCCACTTTGTAGATGTAATATGTTATGAAACCATGTATTGTACATGTTTTGGATGTCATATAAGCACTATGATTTTACTTAGTACCATATATGATGTTTTGAAAAGTATTATTCTAAATGCATGTTATTCGAGCATTGAAATCTTTTAAAAGTTACTTTATGTTATTTTTTTAATAAAAGAAATTTTATTAACTCCAAAAAACAAGTACAAATCTTTGAAGTTTGATGAGGAAACAAATCTTTGAAGTTTCTTTATTTACCGTCAAATGGTATCTTACCTCCAAGTGCTGGTAAGAAGTTTGATGAGGAAACAACCCTTGAAGTTTCTTTATTTACCGTCAAATGGTATCTCATCTCCAAGTGTTGATGAGAAGTTTGATGAGGAAACAAATCTTTGAAGTTTCTTTATTTACCGTCAAATGGTATCTTACCTCCAAGTGCTGGTAAGAAGTTTGACGAGGAAACAGACCGTTGGAAATTTTCTCTTTATCTGAGATATTGTCCAAACACAACTAAGACCAGTTTCGAGATATGGACATCCGAAACAAGAGGGAGGTTGTTTACCTTTTTCTAAGTATCAACACTTAGTTAAAGAGGATGGATTGCGCATCCTACATTGCCATCCATTCACCAGAATCCACATCAAGTATTTCTGCAGGAGTTTGTCTCATCATCCCCCGCCAAGCGCGACAACGGGATCAAGTCATGCAAAGACTATGTCAGTTACAACATCTCAGGAGCGCCCAAAATTCGGGCATTCTTTGATATTTAAGTCTCTTTTACGCAGGAGAGATCGAGATATCAATCTCTCTCCCTCCAGATAAAAGAAACTTAAATAGGGGCATCTGTCATACCCTAATTTTTGACCCCCCTGAGATGGCATATCTTCAGGATTTTTCATCAGGTCAAGACAAGTACCCAGAGCAGTCATTTCTCCATCTGGTACCTAATCGAGGATGCTCAAAGGCAAGAAAGCTCAGGCAAAGGATCAATCAATACAAAGATTAGTCTCTAATACAATCATGGGGCTCAAAAACTTCACTTTTCTCATCTATGATTGATTAGACATCCAATCATATGAGTACAGGTTTACTCGGGTCACCAGACTAGGGTTTTGAGCCTATCAAGGACTAAAATCAGGGATCACATTTGGGAAACCCTAAAAAACCTCAGAGGGTCATTCAAAGACATCAATCATCTTCAAATAACTCATATGACAAGATCTACTAGAAATCACACTTCAATTCAAAGTCTACAGTCATTATTTTCACATGGTCGACAAATTAGGGTTTTGACCTAATTCACCAAGATAGTTGACTTCTGATCAGGGCATGAATCCAAAACTCAAGACATGATTCAAGAATCTCTACTACCTCAATATAATCCATTTACATCATTCATTTGAGGAAAAGATCTTGTTTCTACACAAAAGCCCAAAAATTCACTTTGTCAGGAAAAAGTCAACTGTGAAGGATCATCATTGACTTTTAAGGTTTTTGGTCAAAAAATGACTTTCAAAGATCAATATCATCAATATATGGATGTCAAAGTCATTTGGCCAAAGAAATTCAAAGAAATTCATCAAGGAGCGAAAAGTCGGGAATTAGGGTTTTTGAAGGCATGGTGAGATCTCAAAATTTCACCTACACAACTCAAAAAACTTCCAACATGAAAGTTGTAGATCTTGCCAAATAAAACAACATCTTACAAGGGAACTTTTTTCAAAAGATCAACCATTTATGAAGTTTTGGAAATTTTGAGGTTTAGGTCATAAACACTTAGAAATTTTTCTAAGTGTTTTAACCTAGTTTTCTTCCAACTTTGGCCTCATTTTTCACAAATTTCCCAAAGGATTCTGAAGAAGACATAAACTAATGATTTAAAGTAGATGTTTAGGGCTTTCCAAATTGTGTTCAACCTTCTCAAAATTCAATTTGAGCTAAGAGTTATGCTTGTTCAAAGTTGGCCTCATGAAGTGAAATTATAGGTCATGCATCATTTTGGAACTTTGAAGTTTTGTGCACATGACCTCAAATACAGATGCTACATGACCCATAATACATCTGCAAACATGCCATGCATTCATTTTCACCATGCCATGATAATTGAAGAAGATTCCTAAAACAAGAACATGTGATTATGTAATGATTACATTTGAGAATTTATGGCAAATTGATGAATCACCCAAGGAATCTTCTCACCAACCAATTAGAGCTCACTTTGCATCTGAATTGTCCCCTAAGATCAGATAGAATCAATGGATAGGGGAGGTGGCTCGAAAATGCAATGATCACATTTGGATATTCTTTGAAATTTCTTCATGGCTAAGAAACCAAACTTACTTCACTAAGCAAGCTCACTCTCCCAATCAGTACTGAGACATTTGCCTATAAATAGAGGCCTCATTCTCATTCAAAAAACACACCAAAGCAACCATATTACTTGCTTTCTCTTTCTCTTCTCTTGTTCATTGTTTTTCAAAGTTCTTTGGCAAGAAGAATCGATTTCTTCAAACCAGAGCTTATCTTTGGGAAGTGAGCATTCTAACATCTCAAGGGAGGTCATTTGAGGTGATCCAAGCACCTGGATCACTTCTGTAAGTGGAGGAACACCATTGTTGCTCTCACTTTGGAGCATCTGCAGTTGGAGGTCCATGGAGTGATTCAGAAGGTTTCAAGGCAAGCCAATCATCCAGATACACTCCTAAGGTCATAGTGAAGCTAACCAGATGGCTGCAGCTCATCTGTAACTCGAGAATCAACACCCTCCATGTTCACTTGAAGCTGAAATCGAGGGAGGTCCATAGAACAATTCAGGAGGTTTGAGGTCATTACAAGCATTCAGTTAGCATCACTGAGCCACAAGGAAGCTTTTGGGATCATTCATACAAGCCCAGTTGCTCTCCATCATCCTCACGATCTCCATTTTCAGAGGTAAGTTTCTGAACTCCCTCTCTTTAATTTAAGAACTCTTTGTGAAATAGCTCGATTCTATCTTGTTCAGCATCATCAGAGGATTGAAAACCCTCTATCATCATCCATTTATCTTTCAGTATAGTCATTTAATTTAATTTTGAAATTTTAGGGTTCTTCACGATTTCTGGTAAATTAGTTAGATGTAGTTAATGATAGTTCATGTTAGTTACATATTTAGAATCGTGAGTGAATTTAGAGCAAGTTTCATGTTTACATCGTTGCAAATGGTTGAGAAACGAGTAAGCTCAGAAATTCAAAAATGGAGAGCTTGAGGTTGAAGATGAAGATGGTGGTGGCGCGCAAAATTTGAATTCTCAGGGGAGAGTTTATTTTATTTTGAATGGTGTGCGTTTTATTAACGACTGAACAACTTGCCCCAGTGGCCACCTATACGCCCTTAGTATCATCATGCCTCAAGTCTGGGGTTCGAATCCCCCTCGCCCCAGACTTTTTGATTCTTTTATTTTTTAAGGATTTACAACTTGTTTTGAAACATGACCAAATGAAGGCAAGTCACTATCACCACACGCGCGTTGGCTCAGTGGTATAGTTTTGAGGAAATGACCTCAAGGGCGTGGGTTCAAACCCTCCAAGGGCCAAAACTTATTTTTTAAACACTAATTTCTTTCATTTTTCTTCACAACTTCACATATTTATTTAACCTATCAAATTAATTTATTTTCACTTCATTTTTCACACACTTATCATTTAATATACCTATTTTGTGAATAATCAAAAAATCATAAAAAATATTATGTATTTCTTGAATTTTAATTAAGTTTAAAATAGTATGTTTTTAAGTGTTTTCTTAAATACTTTAAATATATATATATATTATCATTTTAACCTAATCAATTTGTGAATAATTTTATGATAAAACCCTAATTGTTTAGGTCTTAATTAGTTAAAAGTTCTTTATTTTTACCTTAATTAATTTGACTTTTGTCAATATTCAAATTTGTTTTCAATCTCTAATTAAACGGATGATTAAGGTTTTCAAACAACAAAACCTTGTATCATTCCAAATCATTTTCAAATTGCTTTTACACCAGTACTGTAAAGTACTGGGCCTCTAATAGAGTGTAAGTCCCAAAAACCTTCTCTTCTTAGCTTGTTTTCAAAACTGTATTTTCAAAATCTCCTTTCTGTTTTCAAAACATTCTTCTGGTATTTGAAGGGCATTATTCCCGGTGAAACTCTTCAGATACCTATGTGACCTTTGTCCATCTTCACTTCTTCTGTTTTCAAAAACCATTAACTGTTTATCATATACATTCAACTGTTATCAAAAAAACAATAAAAATACTGTTGAGGCTTTGTACATACTTCTTCAAAGGCCTCCACTCCATCCAGGTTAGGCTTTACAAGCTTTCAATTTACAGTCTTTATTTAAATTACTGTCAAATATAAACTGTACATATATTTGTGTAGAACTACGTTTGAGTGTAAACCCTAGGACAGTTAAACTATATATATATATTATAGGAATATGACCTAGGATTGAGAATGTCTTCCCGGTGAAGGCTCTTTCCTAATTAGAGATCTGTAGTTCAAACCCCCAAGATGAATTATTCCCGGTGAAACATCTTGGCAAAAACCTTAGAATCCAAATAATAGGACACATCCACCCAAAGAGGAATTATTCCCGGTGAAACCTCTTACCCATTTGCTTAGAGCCAAAATAGGTTCAAAACTGCATAGCTTTCTCTTGTGCTATAACAAGGACCCTCGATTAGCCTCCTCTTGGGCTTTGTACAAGGACCCACAGGCTTCTTAAAAGCATTTCCAGCTTCCTCTTGAGCTTGTATACAAGGACCCATCAGGTTTCTTATAAATATAGGAACAGGTCTTTAGTCACCTTTTAGCCTACCCTGGTGAGTTTCTTCCAATTTAAACCAGACCTTAAACAAGCTAAGTTTGTCTCAATTTTGCATTGAGTGCACTTTTTGGAATGAGAGACATGGACAGTCTCTGTCACCTTTATCTTCATCAATCTTCCTTAGCAGAGTCTAGGGTCCATGTTTGGTCATCCTCAGCATTGAGTCAGCCTTCATCTTGGGCTTTAAACAAGAAGTCTCCACTAGATAATCTTTCTGCCATTCATATCAATAAAAACCCCTGGAAAGGGTTAGCCTCCAACATCTGTCTAAAAATGTCAAAATCCCTGGAAAGGGTTAGCTTCCACACATTCCTTCATTTCAATAAAAACCCCTGGAAAGGGTTAGCCTCCAAAGTCAATTAATAAATAATTTCATTCTCTTAGGAGATAATCTCCCCAAAAGAGTCAAAATCCCTGGAAAGGGGAAGCCTCCAAAAAACATGATAAAGTCAGTCTTTTAACAGACAAATTCACCAGCTGAGTCAAAATCCCTGGAAAGGGTTAGCTTCCAAAGAAAAACAGTCTTTTAATAAATAAAATCTCCTCAGTAGAGTCAAAACCAACAAAAATAGTTAGCCTCAACCTTGGGCATTGTACAAGGCAGATAATAGAGTCTCCCCAGTGAGTTCTTCATCATTCAGTAGCCACAACCTTGGGCATTGTACAAGGCAGATAAACCATATTTTTCATGTGTCAAAGATTCCTAACACTTAGGATCTTTCCCCATATAGTCATCCATACTTAATTCATTTAAGAGTCCGCCACAACCTTGGGCTTTGTACAAGGCAGAAAATAATGTTTTCCCTAGCAACAGTCAGCCACAACCTTGGGCTTTGTACAAGGCACACAAATAGAGTCTCCCTAAGTAGAGTCAGCCTCAATTCTGGGCTTTGTACAGAACACAAAAATACCCTGTAATTAACCCCCAGTGGAGCCATCTCCCAGAGTCAATAATATTTAATCAATCAAAAGCTTCAAGCTTGGGCCTTATACAAGCCAGCTAAAGTCAAATCTTTTATACAGTAGATAGACATAGCTTATCTCTATAGAGAGATATTTTTACTACTCTACCACATTCAAACAAACAAACATTTCATTTCAATTTTAATCAAGTCTCCCATTTAGGATTTTGAAAGGCATGAGCTGGCAGTAAAACCCAGACATGTGGTAACTTTCCCTAATTTGGATGAGCATCCTTCTTTCATTTAAGAGGCATTTGACTGGTATACTTGCACATACACAAGTAAGGTCCCCCTCTTGAATGAAATGAATTCAGTTATTCTGTCACTCTTTAAATGTTTGTGGTAGAATAGTACAAATACCTCTCTGTAGAGATAATTTCATGTCTCTTTACTGTAAACAGAGATTTAATTCCAAGCTTCAACCTTGAGCTTCAAGCAAGGCACCAAAAAATAATTAATTTCCCTAGTTAGTTCCCCGAACTACATTAAGCTCTGACTTCCACTAGGGATATGTAGGCATGAGGTTCACAAGGAATCTCAGCGAGCTAATAAAATACCAAAAATAGTCAGTTTGTCTGTCTGTCTGTCTTTTCAAATCAATTCAATTCCTTCTCCTAACACAAAGGAGAAACTTTCCCAATCATTAGCAATAAACACAAACACAATGATGTAACACCCCAAATTCTACCCGAAAAATATAATAAAATCAGAGTATAAATTTCAAACAAGCTCATTTGAGGTATCACATATTCGTCATTTCAAAAACAGTTACGGCTTATTTGCCTTCCCTCATAGATACATAGCACAAAAATTTAAAACAATAATCAAATCATTACTAAAAATCACTTTGTTTAAATTCAATAATTAACTTGCAGCGGAATCAACAAACTTCATAAATATTCAATTCAAGTCGTAGCATCATTGCACGGTAACTTTAAGTTACAATTTAAAACATAGTTCACTTAAAAATTCAGCAAACAAAATAATAAATAAAACAATCTCTTTATCCCCCCGAGTGCTACGTATCAGAGCAAGACACCAACTCGAATAACAGCAACTAAAGACTTCATAAAATTACTTCAAACTTCCACAGCTATCTTGAGTACCTGTCAATTTCCCATGGTAGGGAAACATCATTCAGAAAGGGTGAGATATCTACCAATATAAACAAACGCATGATAAACAATATATTAGAATTTAATCATACGAAATTATCACGTTACAGCTTTCAGACTACATTTATAATAACAATTAACCTGAACAGTTATATTAACAAAAATCAATAACAACAACATATTAATAGTTATAACAACTATTTCTCATCTTCCAGACAATACCTGTCACAACACGTCATTAGTATAACAACTTATAATTACAACTTCACATTATCACAACTCAATAACTCAAGTCACATCACGTCACAATTAAATCACACTCATGCCACATATAATGAGACTCTAACAAATGCACATGCATGTGGTACCCAGGGCTTCAGCCCCCATCGCCAATTGCCAGTTAACAGAGGCATCAAGGCATAAGCCTTCGTCGCTAATTTGCCAATCCAGGCCGTCGCCAAAATGCATATGTATATGAATGCAACAAACACATACAACAACAACATCATCGTCACAAAAGGCATAAGCCTATATCGTCGCTATACCAATAAATAGAGGTATACATCGTCACTGAAACATCCTTCAACATCGCATAAAACAACAACAATTATCACCACAACAATAACTAATTTCATCGAATCAACACGACAGAATCACAACAAATAATCAGGAATAATTTCCTACGAATTTAACCCCCACATATCATTCATCATGAATCCGGTTATAGAGTTAGAACCCCACCCCTTACCTTGTATTCGGAGTCCGTTCTACAATTCTACCGATCGAAGCCATCTAGCCTTAGCTCCCAACCATTGCCTCTTTTAATCAGAATCAAAAGCTGAAAATTTTCCCAAATATGTAGCCACAGTGCGATGATCATATCTCACAACTCAGACCTTATTTTGAAGATCCCAACGGTCAAAAGTTAGCTATGGGTGTTGCGAACCTACCCACAAAATTTGGCGACGATCCAACGGTTAACGAATCGGGGATCTTCGATTTAGTGAGACTGCTGCAAGAAAAACGGGAATGAATTTCTCTCCTATTTTCTCTCTTCTCTACAACTTCCCATGACCAATTCCCCAAGACTTTTTCTCTTCTAATTAACCTAATTCTTATCTTAACCTAATTTCATTAAACCTATTGGGCCTAACATTCACACCCCACCTTTTACTACCACCATCACTTAATTAAGTCCATATAACAAATCTATTATTTATTCAATACTATTTCTACAACTTAATCAATTAATTAATCGACTAATTAATCATAAAAACCCATGTCAACAATTCTCAACACTCCACAAATTCAATAATTAAATTCGAAATAATTTGAAAGTATTTAATTAAATAATTAACTAAATACCGGGTGTTACAACTCTCCTCCACTTAGAATATTTTCGTCCTCGAAAATTTATCCGATGCAACCATCATCAACTTCACCTCCACGTCCAACCATCCAACATAACAACCCGTTAACACATCTCAAATCAATTACATATATGTCGACAATTCCGGTACTTCTTCAACATAACCGTTACTAACTTGTAAACTATTCCAACGCTATTTGAAAGTGCGAACATCGACGCCATGCGGCGACACTCTTTACGGTATCTCCAAAACTTCTCAAATGAGACACTTAATTTTTAAAGTTTCTTCTAAACAAACCCTTTAATTACTCCTTCAATTCACTCAACTCTGACACTAACGTCCAGCGCGACACCAACGCACAAGTCTGGTCCCAAGGACAAGCGGAACCGCAAACTTCATCTCTTTCCAACATCATCTAGTTACAAATAATTCTATTAAAGCTGCTGGAACCATTTTTTAAATAAATTTCATCTCGTTAACTTTCCAACGCTTCAAACGGGACTCGAATCGGATACCCAGAACTCCAATTATGAATTTTTGAAGTTTCACAAAAAATTCAGCAATTTCCTGCGTTTTGCTTACGGAAATTTCACTCCAAAACCTGTTTTTCTTCAACTTAAACATATTTCAAACAACTCTTAACATATCTCCTCACTTCCAAACTTTTTATAACTCGAGAGACACATTCTTTTGCCGAAATTCAGTTTTCGAAACACCAAGACAACAATCCTCTTTGCAAACTTGCAACTGAACCACATCCGAGAAGCAAAGCTTCTCCCCCACTTCGCTCAAACTAATTCATGCAACAACCAGAAAGCAACAAGTACCGACAGTGTTGTACACACTTGTCGCATACAAAAGGATAAACAATATTAGACAACTTGGCCGGACGGACCGACCTGCTCTGATACCACTAATGTAACACCCCAAATTCTACCCGAAAAATATAATAAAATCAGAGTATAAATTTCAAACAAGCTCATTTGAGGTATCACATATTCGTCATTTCAAAAACAGTTACGGCTTATTTGCCTTCCCTCATAGATACATAGCACAAAAATTTAAAACAATAATCAAATCATTACTAAAAATCACTTTGTTTAAATTCAATAATTAACTTGCAGCGGAATCAACAAACTTCATAAATATTCAATTCAAGTCGTAGCATCATTGCACGGTAACTTTAAGTTACAATTTAAAACATAGTTCACTTAAAAATTCAGCAAACAAAATAATAAATAAAACAATCTCTTTATCCCCCCGAGTGCTACGTATCAGAGCAAGACACCAACTCGAATAACAGCAACTAAAGACTTCATAAAATTACTTCAAACTTCCACAGCTATCTTGAGTACCTGTCAATTTCCCATGGTAGGGAAACATCATTCAGAAAGGGTGAGATATCTACCAATATAAACAAACGCATGATAAACAATATATTAGAATTTAATCATACGAAATTATCACGTTACAGCTTTCAGACTACATTTATAATAACAATTAACCTGAACAATTATATTAACAAAAATCAATAACAACAACATATTAATAGTTATAACAACTATTTCTCATCTTCCAGACAATACCTGTCACAACACGTCATTAGTATAACAACTTATAATTACAACTTCACATTATCACAACTCAATAACTCAAGTCACATCACGTCACAATTAAATCACACTCATGCCACATATAATGAGACTCTAACAAATGCACATGCATGTGGTACCCAGGGCTTCAGCCCCCATCGCCAATTGCCAGTTAACAGAGGCATCAAGGCATAAGCCTTCGTCGCTAATTTGCCAATCCAGGCCGTCGCCAAAATGCATATGTATATGAATGCAACAAACACATACAACAACAACATCATCGTCACAAAAGGCATAAGCCTATATCGTCGCTATACCAATAAATAGAGGTATACATCGTCACTGAAACATCCTTCAACATCGCATAAAACAACAACAATTATCACCACAACAATAACTAATTTCATCGAATCAACACGACAGAATCACAACAAATAATCAGGAATAATTTCCTACGAATTTAACCCCCACATATCATTCATCATGAATCCGGTTATAGAGTTAGAACCCCACCCCTTACCTTGTATTCGGAGTCCGTTCTACAATTCTACCGATCGAAGCCATCTAGCCTTAGCTCCCAACCATTGCCTCTTTTAATCAGAATCAAAAGCTGAAAATTTTCCCAAATATGTAGCCACAGTGCGATGATCATATCTCACAACTCAGACCTTATTTTGAAGATCCCAACGGTCAAAAGTTAGCTATGGGTGTTGCGAACCTACCCACAAAATTTGGCGACGATCCAACGGTTAACGAATCGGGGATCTTCGATTTAGTGAGACTGCTGCAAGAAAAACGGGAATGAATTTCTCTCCTATTTTCTCTCTTCTCTACAACTTCCCATGACCAATTCCCCAAGACTTTTTCTCTTCTAATTAACCTAATTCTTATCTTAACCTAATTTCATTAAACCTATTGGGCCTAACATTCACACCCCACCTTTTACTACCACCATCACTTAATTAAGTCCATATAACAAATCTATTATTTATTCAATACTATTTCTACAACTTAATCAATTAATTAATCGACTAATTAATCATAAAAACCCATGTCAACAATTCTCAACACTCCACAAATTCAATAATTAAATTCGAAATAATTTGAAAGTATTTAATTAAATAATTAACTAAATACCGGGTGTTACAAATGACACAGAGAAGGTTCCTGTAGAGTACTACAGATATGTAGGGTGTTTAAACACTTCCCTATGTATAACCGACCCCCCGGACTCCAGAATTTCTAGTCTAGGTGAAATCCCCACACTTAGCAAACTCCTAGGGTTTAGTTGAGATCTTTTCTCCCCTTTCCTATTCGTAGGACAAATAAGAAAGTTCGTGTGATATCGTAGGAAGAACTGAAACAAAATTCATCCCACCACGGGCGCATTCTCCTTCCAAATTTCGCGTGAAGGGTTTAGCGTGCCGTCCTCCCAAGTGAAACGGGGAGGTAAAAGAAAACGACACCACAGAAAAATGGCGACTCTGCTGGGGATATAAGTGTTCAAAACCTTGGTTTTTCATCCAAACCAATGGTTGACCTGTTGCTGGTCCAGCCCCAATGAGGAATTAGGGATGCCAAATTCCCCCTCAAACAAGAGAGGTCCTGCCTAACCTCTGTGTCATTTCATGTGTTTGTTGCATATATATTTGTTTATTTTGTTTATTCTGTATCGGGAAAGGGCTTGATTCCCCCTTGTGGTGAGAAATCCTATACCCGGATTTGAGTGCAACATAAGATAGGATGGAGGATGTCTTCCCGGTGAAGACCCTCTAATCTTGGTTTCCAAGTCTACTCTTGGGATTTGCCTGGCTGGTTGTGATTAACTGCGCCACTGCATTCCGAAACTGATTTGTACCAGGAGGACCTAGAAACACATTAACCCCACTTAAAGCCTTTTTTTTAGGATGTAGAGCGGTGATTACGGAAGTAATTGTCACGCAGATACTACACTCAGAGAAAACTCTCTTATAGATACCAATCAACGTATCTTTAAGGTTGAGCAAAAACTCTGAGATCCCTAGAACCCGTTCTACAGGTACAAAAATCCTTAACCTTAGTTTACCATTGGGGCGGGATTCGCGTTTGGACTTCATGACCACTATACCCTTCAACGCCATGTTTGTTTAAAACTCTTGTGTGTGCATTCATGCATTCATGCATCATTCATTAATAAACAACTAAAAACAAAAAAAAAAGAGTCTTTTTCGAGTCGTTTTTCAAGGAAACTAAATAACGAACGTTTTGAACTTCAGAGAAAGAGAGAAACGGAGAAAGGACTTAAGGATCTATATTATGGATTACGGAAGAAAGAGAGCTAGGAAATACACCTTCAAGATTCCCCAGGTCGAGGAACTGGGAAAGCTCGGAAAACTGGTGGTCAACCCCCAGGCTTTCAAGGAGAAGTATGGAAAACTTCTGCCTTTGCTCAATACCAACATGGTGGATGGGATCCTTCCCACCTTGGTACAGTTTTACGATCCAACGTATCACTGTTTCACCTTTCCAGATTATCAGCTCATGCCTACGTTGGAGGAGTACTCTCGTCTGATTAAGATACCTGTGTACGCGCAAGATCCGTACTCCGGTTTGGAAAAGAATCCTGACGACATTATCATTGCTGCAACTACTCCTTTGAACGTAGTCGACATCAGAACTCATATGGTGAGTAGAGGAGGAATTCAAGGATTGCCCTCCAAATTCTTGTTTGATCAAGCTCGGTACTTCGTCAGCATCCAAGATATGAGCGCTTTTAAGGAAATCTTGGCTTTGCTTATCTACGGATTGTTTTTGTTCCCTAACATTAACGATTTCGTCGACATCAACGCAATTAAGATCTTCTTGATTGGAAATCCAGTTCCAACCTTGCTTGCGGATGCTTATCACTCTGTGCATTCAAGAAACCTGCAGCGAGGAGGATTAATCACATGCTGCGTACCGTTGTTATACGAATGGTTCGTTTCACACCTGCCAAAGTCTAGCACTTTCTGGAACATGAGGGATGGCCTTTACTGGTCACAGAAAATCATGTCTCTCACTCATACAGACATTGATTGGTGTAGTCCTGACAACGACGAAACCAAGATCATCTTCAGTTGCGGAAGTTTCCCCAACGTACCCCTTATTGGAACTAAGGGAGGGATCAGTTATAATCCAGCTTTAGCCCGTCGTCAATACGGCTATCCTATGAAAAATATACCAAGTAACATCCAATTGGAGGGTCTGTTCTTCAAGAACATCGACGATCATGGCAACATGCTGAAGAAGGAAATTGTCCAAGCCTGGCGTCTTGTTCACAACAAAGGGAGAAGATTGTTAGGAAAACATCTTTGCATCTCCCTGGATCCTTACCTTCAATGGGTACACGTCAGAGCATTCAAGCTCAGGATGCCATATCAACGTCAAGAACCTATTCCCCTAAGGGAACCAATTTACCTTTTCTCCACCGATGTTGAAAAACTACAAGCGGCATTAAACAAGGTATGCCAAGAAAGGAATGCTTGGGGGAACAAGTACCGAATCGTCAACACGGAAAATGTTGAGATTCATAACATCCTAAGAAGGAAGGATGAGTTACTTGAAGTACTCGATCGACAAGTGACACAAACGTCACTTTCTCATCATATCCCTCCTGCTTCCTGGATCATCGATCAGCTCACGTCAGAGAACGCTCAGCTCAAGAAACAGAAGAAGATGTTAGAACGTGAAGTCGGCTCATCATCAAAGTTTTAGAGTCCTTTCTCTCAGTTTCTCTGTATTTCCTTTTTCAAAGTATGTAAAAACGGCGTTTTCGCTTAATTAATAAAAGTTTGATGTTTCATAACGTAATTATGGTGTTTCCTTGAAAAATAATAACTTAATTGCATATCATACATCGCTTTAGTCGTACGCACTGACACGAGAATTGTCGCGGATCTAATAGTCACTTTCCTTTCTCCAGAAAGAGAGGAGGAGAAGGAGGTGAACCAAGACTTTCAAGCTGTCTCATCCATACA